>NC_083571.1:20237553-20537553 GCF_027579695.1 Neoarius graeffei
AACAGTTTTAACAGGTATAACCCTCAACTGTCCTCATGGGGCCGTCCTTCACAGGAGCGGTGCGATAAAACTCCGACCAGACACAGGGCACCAGGATGGATCAAGCAGGTCCGAGGGGCAGAAGAGGCCAGCATCTCAATCCCAGGATCAACATGTAACTCAGAGGGACAGATTGGGGGGGGAAGAGAGAGAGAAAGAAAACACGCTGTTAGGTATGCCCTAAAAATGACAAGTATTAAATCTGTGTGGTAGGCTCGCAGAGACGAGAGTCTTTACATCAGGCATAACACACAACAATGGCATGTTAATATGGTAAAATATGTCATGACCTGCTCTGGCTGGATGCTTGATTGGGTGATGGGAGCACACTCCTCAGCAATGATGATATGCAGATGGGACCCTTAGGGTTGGCCAAGACAATTCAGTTACATTTCACCGGGTCTGGGACATGCGACAGAATGTCTGACGGCCGATTCCCTGCAGGCTACGATAGCCAGTCAAGGTCTCCACCCTCTCCACCAAAAGATTTTCTGTTGACTCCATGTAACTCAGAGGGACAGATTTGGGGTGGGGGGGAGGGAAAGAAAACACAGGTGGTTAGGTATGCCCAATGTCACCTGAATAAGTAGGAACAGTATACATATTGCACCGAGTACAAGCAGGGACTCCGGCAACTAACTATGACAGCATAACTAAAAGGAGAGAGCCAGAAGGTAACACAGGCATGAGGGAGCCCTGAGACATAAAGCAGCCAGCCACTACACCGTCAACAAACTCGAGTGAGCAAGCGAGTGGGGACTGACAGCATCCATACATCCCAGTTTACCAAAACACTCTATGTCTGAGGACCCTCCAGATCTACTCCTTTACCTCATAAACACCATTAACAAAAGGCTTGACTAAACAGATATGTTTTCAGCCTAGACTTAAATGCTGAGACTGTGTCTGATTCCCGAACATTACTTGGAAGGCTGTTCCATAACAGTGGGACTTTGTAAGAAAAGGCTCTGCCCCCTGATGTAGCCTTCACTATACGAGGTACCAGCAGATAGCCTGCACCTTTTGATCTAAGTAGGCATGGCGGGTCATAGAGGAGCAGAAGTTCACTCAGGTACTGTGGTGCGAGACCATTTAGTGCTTTAAAGGTCAATAGTAGTATTTTATAATCAATACGAAATTTGATTGGGAGCCAATGCAGTGTGGATAAGACAGGCGTGATGTGGTCATATTTTCTAGTTCTAGTAAGGACTCTTGCTGCTGCATTTTGAACTAACTGGAGCTTGTTTATGCACTTATTGGAACATCCAGACAGTAAGGCATTACAATAATCCAACCTGGAGGTAACGAAAGCATGGACTAGTTTTTCTGCATCATGCAATGACATTAAATTTCTTATCTTTGCAATATTTCTGAGATGAAAGAAAGCTATCTGGGTGATGTTATCAATGTGAGTTTTGAATGAAAGACTGGGGTCAATAATCACTCCAAGGTCTTTTACTGCTGCACGTGAAGAAACAGAAAGGCCATCCAGAGTTACTGTGTAATCAGAAAACTTACTTCTAGCTGTATGTGGTCCTAGTACAAGTACTTCAGTCTTGTCAGAGTTAAGCAGAAGGAAATTAATAAGCATCCAGTGTCTAATGTCCTTAACACATTCCTCAATTCTATTAAGCTGGTGTCTCTCATCAGGTTTTGCAGAGACATACAACTGTGTGTCATCAGCATAACACACATCACACATCACATTATCTCTAGCCGCTTTATCCTTCTACAGGGTCGCAGGCAAGCTGGAGCCTATCCCAGCTGACTATGGGCGAAAGGCGGGGTACACCCTGGACAAGTCGCCAGGTCATCACAGGGCTGACACATCGACACAGACAACCATTCACACTCACATTCACACCTACGGTCAATTTAGAGTCACCAGTTAACCTAACCTGCATGTCTTTGGACTGTGGGGGAAACCGGAGCACCCGGAGGAAACCCACGCGGACACGGGGAGAACATGCAAACTCCGCACAGAAAGGCCCTCGCCGGCCCCGGGGCTCGAACCCAGGACCTTCTTGCTGTGAGGCGACAGCGCTAACCACTACACCACCGTGCCGCCCCCATCAGCATAACAGTGGAAACTAATACAGTGTTTACGAATAATATCGCCCAGAGGTAACATATATAGAGAAAAAAAGCAGTGGACCCAAGACAGAACCTTGTGGAACACCAAACTTTACCTCGGTATGTCTAGAAATATCACCATTTATATCAACATACTGATAACGATCAGTTAGATAAGACCTGAGCCAGGAGAGGGCCATTCCCTTAACTCCCACAACATTTTCTAGTCTATCCAGAAGAATGGAATGATCAATGGTATCAAATGCTGCACTAAGGTCAAGCAACACAAGTAGCGAGACACAGCCCTGATCAGACGCCAACAGTAGGTCGTTTACTACTTTAACCAGTGCTGTCTCTGTGCTGTGATGAGGTCTAAATCCTGACTGATACATTTCATGGATGTTATTCCTATGTAAATATGAGCATAACTGCTGTGCCACAGCTTTTTCAAGGATCTTGGAGATAAAGGGGAGGTTTGATATTGGCCGATAATTGGACAGCTGACAGGGATCAAGGTCAGGTTTTTTAATCAGGGGTTTGATAACTGCTAGTTTAAAGGATTTGGGTACAGTACATAGCCAATCATAAGAGAAGAATTTATTATTTTTAGAAGCGGTTCAATTACTCCAGGCATTATCTGTTTGAATAGATATGTCGATAAGGGATCTAGTACGCAAGTTGAGGCTTTTGATGTAGAGATTAATGAAAGTAATTCAGTTTCTTTTAGGGGAGTAAAACATCCTAACTGATGATCTGATACAGTTATATTGTTAACTACAAGGTCACTTTCATTGTCTAACCTTAAATTAGTAGTTTGAATTTTTTGTCGGATATTCTCAATTTTGTCATTAAAAAAATTCATGAAGTAGTTGCTACTACATACTGCAGGTGTGCATGATAGTGGACTTATTCCTGGTTAATTTTGCTACAGTATTAAATAGGAATCTAGGATTATTTTTGTTATTTTCTATTAGGGAGGAGAAATATGTTGATCTCGCAGCACTAAGAGCTTTTCTATACTTCAGGAAGCTCTCCTTCCAAGCTAATTTGAACACTACCAATTTTGTTTGATGCCATTTACGTTCCAATTTTTGAGTGGTCTGTTTTAATGTGCGAGTGTCATCATTTATAAAGCTCTGTGCAGTAGTTGACGTGAAAGTACGTTTAATACAGTAGCGTGGTGAGGTGCATATATTATTACTCAGACATATTTTGAATGAGATGAGACAATGATCTGAGATAACTTCAGACTGTGGAAGTATGACTATATTGTCTACGTTTAATCTGAACGTTAGTATTAGATCAAGGGTGTGACCACCATTATGGGTCGGTCCTATGACATTCTGCTTAATCCCGACTGAATCTAAGATGGACACAAACGCTGTTTTTAAAGGGTCTTCTGGGTTATCGAAGTGAATATTAAAATCTCTGACAACTAAAGCTTTGTCTAAGGAAATAACCAGATCTGAGATAAAATCTGCAAATTCAGAAAGAAACTCAGAATATGGCCCCAGGGGCCTGTAAATAATAAGCAATGGAATTAACTGGGTAGACTTATTTTTCGAGGCTACATACATTATATGAGTATGAAGAACTTCAAATGTATTAAATTTATAACCAGGTTTGTGTGTTACACCTAGATAATCGTTATAAATAACCGCGACGCCTCCTCCTCTGCCAGTTAGACGAGGCTGATGTATATAACTGTATCCAGGAGGACTCCCTTCATTTAATCCTATATATTCATTTGGCTTAATCCATGTTTCTGTTAAACACAGTACATTAAACTCCTGATCAGTAATGAGTTCATTAACCATTAGCGCTTTAGATGTAAGAGATCTAATATTTAATAGCCCCACCTTTAGATCAAAGGTGCTGGCAGCAGCTGTACAGTCAGTATGATCTAATTTTATATTGATTAGGTTACTGGAACAAACTCTCTGAAAATTTCTACCTTTTTGTTGAGCTCGGGGAACAGACACAGTCTCGATGTAGTGGGCCCTGAGTGACGACTCTGTGCAGCTAGCAGACAGTCGGTTTAGCCTGTTCGTCTGCTCCCTGGCCTTGGCTCTGGATTGTCAGAAATTAACTAGGCCTGTTCTGAGACTATGACCTATGCTGCAGGAAATGAGAGCAGCACCTTCCTGAGTGGGATGGATACCGTCCCGCCCTAACAGGCCAGCAGTGCCCTCAAAATTAGCCCAATTATCTATAAAGCCTACACTGTTTTCAGAGCACCACCTGGACAGCCAGCAGTTCAGCGACCATAACCTGCTGTAAGCTACATCGCCATGCCGCATTGGGATGGGGCCAGAGCATACTACAGCATCGGACATTACCTTCGCTAATTTAAACACCTCTACAAAGTTACTCTTAGTAACCTCAGACTGACGAAGGCGTATATCATTAGCTCCTGCATGGATAACTATCTTTGAGAACCTGTGCTTGCCTAGGACCCTAAGATTACCTGCTATGTCCGGCGCCCTGGCTCCCGGTATACACCTGACTAAAGCTGCTGGTGCCCCTAAAGGCTGAGCTAATTTCACGTGCCATATGATAGAGTCCCCTATAACCAGAGCTCTTTCAGGTTTCTCAGTGGGTGCATCACTAAGGAGAGCAAACCTGTTCGGCACGTGACGCGGAGAGGAGTGGTGCTCCCGTGGGCGAGCCTCAGCGGTAGCTTTGGCTCTACGCTTATGCCGCCGAGCCGTCACCCATTCGCCCCGCTGTAAGGGCTCTAATGCCGGAGTTGGGGGATTGCTAACTCCACCTAGGGCGTCCAGACTTTCCCTAACAGAAACTACACTGTTTTCACGCTCACTAACCTGCTCTAAAGCCTGGACACGCGCTTCTAGCACTGTAATCTTCTCCGTCAGAGAGCTAACTAATCTGCACTTATCACAAGTAAAGCTAATAGAGCTATCGCTAGTGACGGAGGAAGAATGACTAAACATCCTGCACTCAGCACACTGAACAGGCTGAAGGTGTGCCATGATGAAAAAATTCACGTACCTTAAATGAAGATCTGTTGATATTAAAGCAGATCCGATGTGGATGGCCTCCGCTTGTGGACTTTACACAGGAGGAGAGAAAAAGAAAGCTTCCGGTCTCGGTGTTCTTCCGAAAAAAGAAAGAGAAAAAAACGGAAAAAGGAAAGCGAAAGTGAGAAGTACAAAAATGAAAGCGACAGTACAATAAAAATGAAGAGGATACTGGAAATTTATTTGTAGAAAAAAAGTTAAAAAAGGATTAGTAATTAACGCCGGCACTCGCGGGAAAAAGGACTCGGCGCGAACAACTCAGGAAGCAGGAAGTGCGTAAACCAGGAAGTCAGAGACAGAATACAGTTAATATAAGGCTTTATTTTGCTCAGTAAAATTTTAAGTGCCATTTGTGGATGTAACTCCATATTGTAGTGCTTGACAATGGTTTGCTAAAATAATCCCAAGCCCATGTGGTTATATCAGCTCTAGATAAATGGTGGTTCTTAAGGTAGCACTGTCTGAGGGAGTGGAGGTCATAGGTATTCAGCTTAGGCTTGCGCCCTTGCCCTATACACACCAAAATTTCTCCAGATTCCTTGAATCGTTTAATGATGATATGCACCAAAGAGGATGAAACATTCAAATCCTTTCATATATTTTTTGAGGAACATTGTTTTTAAACATTTCAATAGTTTCCCCATGCATTTGTTGACAAACTGAAGATCATCTGCCTATTTTTTACTCCTCAAAGAGAGGCCTTTCCTGGATACTATTTTTGTATAAAATCATGATTACAATCACCTGTTGACATCACCTGTTTCAAATTACAACCTCGATTCCAAAAAAGTTGGGACAAAGTACAAATTGTTAATAAGACCGGAATGCAATAATTTACAAATCTCAAAAACTAATAATTGTATTCACAGTAGAACATAGACAACATATCAAATGTCGAAAGTGAGACATTTTGAAATTTCATGACAGCAACACATCTCAAAAAAGTTGGGACAGGGGCAATAAGAGGCTGGAAAAGTTAAAGGTACAAAAAAGGAACAGCTGGAGGACCAAATTGCAACTCATTAGGTCAATTGGCAATAGGTCATTAACATGACTGGGTATAAAAAGAGCATCTTGGAGTGGCAGCAGCTCTCAGAAGTAAAGATGGGAAGAGGATCACCAATCCCCCTAATTCTGCACCGACAAATAGTGGAGCAGTATCAGAAAGGAGTTCGACAGTGTAAAATTGCAAAGAGTTTGAACATATCATCTACAGTGCATAATATCATCAAAAGATTCAGAGAATCTGGAAGAATCTCTGTGCATAAGGGTCAAGGCCGGAAAACCATACTGGGTGCCCGTGATCTTCGGGCCCTTAAACGGCACTGCATCACATACAGGCATGCTTCTGTATTGGAAATCACAAAATGGGCTCAGGAATATTTCCAGAGAACATTATCTGTGAACACAATTCACCGTGTCATCCGCCGTTGCCAGCTAAAACTCTATAGTTCAAAGAAGAAGCCGTATCTAAACATGATCCAGAAGCGCAGATGTCTTCTCTGGGCCAAGGCTCATTTAAAATGGACTGTGGCAAAGTGGAAAACTGTTCTGTGGTCAGACGAATCAAAATTTGAAGTTCTTTATGGAAATCAAGGACGCCGTGTCATTCGGACTAAAGAGGAGAAGGACAACCCAAGTTGTTATCAGCGCTCAGTTCAGAAGCCTGCATCTCTGATGGTATGGGGTTGCATTAGTGCATGTGGCATGGGCAGCTTACACATCTGGAAAGACACCATCAATGCTGAAAGGTATATCCAGGTTCTAGAGCAACATATGCTCCCATCCAGACGACGTCTCTTTCAGGGAAGACCTTGCATTTTCCAACATGACAATGCCAAACCACATACTGCATCAATTACAGCATCATGGCTGCGTAGAAGAAGGGTCCGGGTACTGAACTGGCCAGCCTGCAGTCCAGATCTTTCACCCATAGAAAACATTTGGCGCATCATAAAACGGAAGATACGACAAAAAAGACAGAAGACAGTTGAGCAACTAGAATCCTACATTAGACAAGAATGGGTTAACATTCCTATCCCTAAACTTGAGCAACTTGTCTCCTCAGTCCCCAGACGTTTACAGACTGTTGTAAAGAGAAAAGGGGATGTCTCACAGTGGTAAACATGGCCTTGTCCCAACTTTTTTGAGATGTGCTGTTGTCATGAAATTTATAATCACCTAATTTTTCTCTTTAAATGATACATTTTCTCAGTTTAAACATTTGATATGTCATCTATGTTCTATTCTGAATAAAATATGGAATTTTGAAACTTCCACATCACTGCATTCCGTTTTTATTTACAATTTGTACTTTGTCCCAACTTTTTTGGAATCAGGGTTGTACATCATTTAATTGTTTTACTTCATTAATTGCCAAAAATGGTCCCATCCCAACTTTTTTTTGGAATGTGTTGCAGGCCTGAAATGCAGGAATGTATGTACAGTTGTGGTCAGAAGTTTATATACAATGACATGAATGTCATCTTGGATATGATGTCATGGCTGTCAGTAATGCTGTCGAGTGCGCCAGTCCGAACCCAACTACAAACATGGACGATCAGAACTACAACACCCACGAAGCACAGCGCCCTCTATCACCTGTCTATTAAATACACCTGTCACTTGTTTCCTGGTTCATCAGCCCCTGCTACATAAACACCTCTCCCACTCTCACTCGATGCAAAGTATCATTCAGTGTTCATTCTTGTCATACTGAGCCTTTATTCTACTGCCTGCTTTATTGTGTTCTCGACCATCACTTGCGTATCTATCTTTCTCATTATTCTCTAGCCCTGTCCACATTGCCCCATCTACCGGTCGATCGACCCTCACCTGTCCCATGACCTTGATTCTAGTCCCACATTTTGGCTTTGTTCCTGTTTGCTTTCCCCGCTCTCCCCTGCACATACAACCGTAAGTGCCTGTATCCTGACAGGATACTTCGCTGCGATGGATGCAGCAGAGGTGGTGAGGTAAACTGCACTGAGCGCTCAGGGGTGTCTCTTGGGGGAACATCAACAGATGCTCGCTGATCTCATCACCAAGATGGCTCAGCTTGCTGCCGTGATGTTGCAGGCCCTTCCAATGTGCCCAGAAATCCCCCCAAGTTCCGTGTTTTCGCTTTCATGCCTGGAGAAATATGCTGGGGGATGCGAGCAGCTGTAAGCGATTTTTGCTTCCATGCTCCATGTACTTCTCTACGATCCAACACATCTCTGACGAATGCAAGATCGCAAGCTTTCTTTTGTTATTGACCGACAAGGCAATGCAGTAGGTCAGTGCTGTGTGGAGGAGTGGAGGGGAGCACACAACCTTGTATGATCATTTCCTTGCACGATTCAAGCATGTGTTTGATCATGAACCTGAGGGAATTGAGGTTGGCAAAAGCCTATTTACCATCACACAGGGCTCTAGGAGAGTTGCTGTCTATGCCCTAGTTTTCTGAATTCTTGCAGTAGCCAGCAGATAGAATGAGTTGGCTCTAAAAGCTGTTTTCTGCCAGGGGCTCTCCCCTGCTGTATAGAGTGAGCTGGCATGCCATGATGAACATCTCACCTTAGACCTTAGATTGATCTCACGATTCAGCTGGATCATCTATTATCCAGTTGCCTGTCACTCAAGGAGCAGGCCGTGCCCACTTCAACCACAGACACTTCCACACCCATGGAGGTCTCACAAACTCGTCTGAAATGCTCCAAATGAGATTGGACGAGGAAAGAGGGACTGTGTTTCTACTGCGGGAGTGCCAACCAGCAGATTATTCAGTGTCCAGTCTGCCCACCATGCACCAGCTCTGTGGAGACAAAGGCTGACAGGGTGAGACCAGTGAGATCATTTAGAGCTCAGCCTTTCAAGGTTCCTGTATTGCTGAAATTGCCTTCTGCAACCCACGTGCTTTCTGCATTTATTGACTTGGGGTGGAGGGGAACTTCATCGACAGCTCAGTCATCCAGAAGTTCAGTTTGCCCACTTCAGTCAAGGTACTCCAACGCTTCCTAAGTTTCACAAATTTCTATCGCCATTTCATTAGAAATTTCAGTACTCACACAGTGCCCCGACCTCCCTGTTAAAGAAGGGACCAAAGCACCTTCACTGGACCCCTGCAGCTGAAGAGGCCTTCAACAAGCTCAAAACCTCCTTCACCACAGCCCCAATCCTCCAACAGCCTGACCCTACCTGACCTTTCATGGTTGAGGTGGACACCTCCGAGATGGGTGTAGGAGGGGTCCTCTCACAGTGCTTCGGTGATAAGACCAAGCTCCATCCAATCGCATTCTTCTTGAAGAAACTCACCTCAACAGAGAGGAACTATGACATCGGGAACAGAGAACTACTCACTTTCAAGCTTGCTCTCCTACCAGGCACTTCTCCACCAAGCAGTTGCATCTACCCTCTGTCCCAGATGGAACAAGTGGTGATGGAGGAGTATATACAAGAGGCCCTCAAGCTGGGGTACATATGGCTATGTACATCACCTGCATCAGTGGGATTCTATTTCGTGGAGAAGAGAGGGGGTAGCCTCTGCCCATGTAAAGACTTTCAAGGACTCAATCAGATCTCAGTGAAGTACCCATATCCTCTTCCTTTGGTGCCCTTGGCTTTAGAACAGCTCCATAGTGCCAAGGTGTTTTCTAAGCTAGACCTACACAGTGCCTATAACCTGGTCTGTATCCAAGAAGGAGATGAGTGGAAGACAGCCTTCAGCACCAACGCCGGTCATTTTGAGTACCGGGTGATGTCATATGGCCTCTCTTTGGTGCCAAACATGTTCCAGTGTCTCATCAATGATGTACTTAGGGACATGTTAGGGAGCTATGGGAAGGCATATATTGATGATGTCCTGATCTACTGCCCAGATGAAGAGAGCCATCTCCAACATGTCTGATCAGTGCTCAACCACCTATTAGAAAACCACCTTTATGTCAAAGCTAAGAAGTGCGAGTTCCACATGCATCAGATCTCCTTTCTGGGGTACATCAGTGCAGAGAGGGTCAGTATGGACCCCTCCAAGGTCTCTGCAGTGACTTCCTGGCTGGTACCCACTTCAGTCAAGGAGCTCCAACACTTCCTAGGTTTTGCAAGTTTCTATCACCATTTCATTCAAAATTTCATGACTCACGTGGTGCCCTTAACCTCCCTGTTAAAGAAGGGACCAAAGTGCCTCCACTCGACCCCTACAGCAGAAGAGACCTTCAACAAACTCAAAACTGCCTTCACCACAGCCCTTAGCCTCCAACACCATGACCCTACCCAACCTTTCACAGTCGAGGTGGATACCTCTGAGACAGGTGTAGGAGGGGTCCTCTCACAGCGCTTCGGCGAGAAGCCCAAGCTCCACCCAGTCACATTCTTCTTGAAGAAACTCACTTCAGCAGAGAGGAACTATGACATTGGGAACAGAGAACTAGTCGCTATCAAGCTTGCTCTGGAGGAATGGAGACACTGGCTGGAGGGAGCCACTTACCCCTTCATCATACTTGCAGATCATAAGAACTTGGACTATCTCAAGAAGGCCAAGAGACTTAACCCACACCAAGCCCGATGGGCTCTGTTTTTCACATGCTTCCACTTCACAATATCCTATCATCCAGGCACCAAGAACACGAAGGTGGATGCCCTGTCATGTGTCTTCAGCTCATCTCCTCATGGCCCTGAACCTCTCACCCCATCGTCACACCTGAATATTTCATCCAAGCGATTTCATGGGACCTAGACAAGGAGATAAGGGAGTTGCAACCACAGACTCCTCCAGCTAACTGCCCACCTGGCCACCTGTATGTCCCCAACCATCTCGGAGGTAAACTCATCACTTGGGCACATGCATCTCCTGCCACTGATCACCCAAGCAGTCACTGTACTTACCAACTGCTATGGAACAAGTACTGGTGGGAGAATATGTTGACTGAGTTCATCTATTTCGTCTCCTCATGCATAGAGTGTGGGCAAGCAAAGGTACCTCAAACACCTCCTGCTGATAAACTATGCCCTCTACCTGTACCTCAGAGACCCTGGTCTCACCTGGCTGTTGACTTTATCACCAACCTACCACCATCCTAGGGCAACACTACCATCCTGGTCATCAAAAGGTTTTCCAAAGCACTGAGGCTCATCCCGTTACCCGGCATCCCCACAGCTTTCCAGACCACCAAACTTATTCCAGTATGTATTCAGATACTTTCGCATCCCAGAAGACATAGTCAGTGACTGTGGCCTTCAGTTCATCTCTTATCTATGGGCCAGTTTCATGGAGCAGTTAGGTGTCTCAGTGAACCTCACATCTGGATATCACCCCCAGTCCAATGGCTAGTTAGAGAGGGCTAACCAGGAGATAGGATGTTTCCTCAGAATCTAATGCATGTGGAACCAGGGGGACTGGGCCCGTTTCATCCCATGGGCCGAGTATGCACAGAACTCTATGAAGCATTCTGCTACACTACTAATACTCTTTCAGTGCATGCTCAGCTACCAACCCCCCCCCCCCCCCCCCCATTCCCATGGGATGACTCACCAGCAAGGGTACAGGAGTGGTTCTTGCACAACCAGTCAGTTTGGGAGGAGGTTCATCAACGCATCAAGTCTGTCAATGCCAAGTATAAGGAATACGCCGACAAGCACAGGAGCGGCAACCCAGAGTTTTCTCTTGGTGACCAGGTATGGATGTCTACTAAGGACCTCAAGGAAACCAATACTTGTAGGAAGCTACTGGCATGCTACATCAGACCTTACAAGGTGCGCCGATGCATCAACAAAGTCTCCTACAGGCTTGAGCTCCCACCGCACAGTCGCTTGTCACCCACGTATCATGTCTCCTGCCTAAAACCTGCAATCCAAGGTCCTCTGTCCACAAACACGGTCACCCCAGTTTCATGGAGTGATTAGGTGTCTCAGTGAACCTCACGTCTGACATCTAGCCTCATATCAAGATTCTGTTTATCTGGTAGATGGGATCCCCCTTCTGGACAAGGTGATGGGTGCATTTACCAGATAAACAGAATCCTAGACTCTAGTCACAGAAGAGGTCAGCTTGAGTACCTGGTAGATTAGGAGAGCTATTGACCTGAAGAGCGAAGCTAGGTAGGAGCAAGGGAGATTCTGAACCCTCTCCTGACTCAGGAATTCCACAGCCAATACCCCGACAAGCCTGCACCCAGAGGGAGAGGGCATCCTAGGAAGAATGTAGCTCCTGAAAGGAGCTCCTCGTTGGGGGGTGGTTCTGTCAGTAATGCTGTTGAGAGCGCCAGTGCGAACCCAACTACAAACACGGCCACTCAGAACTACACCACCCACGAACCACAGTGCCCTCTATCACCTGTTTATTAAATACACCTGTCACTCATTTCCTGGTTCATCAGCCCCTGCTATATAAACACCTTTCCCGCTCTCACTTGATGCAAAGTATCATCCAGTGTTCATTCCTGTTATATTCTACTGCCTGCTTTATTGTGTTCTTGACCCTCACTCACATATCTTACTTGTTATTCTCTACCCCTGTCTGCATTGCCCCGTCTACCGATCGATCGACCCTTGCCTGTCCCACGACCTTGATTCTAGTCTTGCATTTTGGCTTTGTTTCCAGTTTGCTTTCCCTGCTCTCCCTTGCACATACATCCATAAGTGCCTGCACCCTGACAGCCATAAGTCATTTCTTTAGCATCTGTGGCCCAACTCACTCTGACTGATGCTGGTATAATTTCCAACATGTTTGTGTAATGCACCAAACAGAGCCATTCCTGTTACAGCTTTCATCTTCATGCTGTTCAAGTTCAGTTATGCTATTCTTACTCTTTTTTCTTCTTCCTCTCACAAAAGGAGATTTTTTTTCTTGAGGTACTGATTAAACCACACTCCTATCTCTGATTTCTTGTTTTTATGTATTACTGCATGGTGTGTTAGATGCCAGATATGACCTCATGTTTGGAAACTAGCCTAAAGCTGGGCATACACTGTGCGGTTTTTGGCCCGATTTTTACACGATTTTCACTCGTGCGACTATTTTGGAGATCGGGCCGAGTTTTGGCTCAATCGTGCGTCTCGGATCATGTAGTATACATGGGGTAATGACAAGCGATTAACACCTCACGACCTCCTCCTGATCGATCGGATGAAAATCAAACCTGTTTGAAATCCTGAGCATCGGATCCGAGCATCGCATCCAAGCATCGGATCGTATAGTGTGAGAACAGGAATCGTAAGCTGCGTGCTGTTTACCCCTGCGATTCACTCGTACAGTGTGAGCAGCAGCTGAATACCGTGATTGAAAAAAATCGCACAGTGTATGCCCAGCTTAAGCTGCATGGTTTGTGCCATAGAGGGCACAACTGGCAGTTTTTCCCCCTCTTTTTTTGAAGGGGTAGGGGAGTGGGTGGGGTGTGGGGGGATGTAATATGTGTTTTATGGATTTATGGGTACAGTGGCTGTGTGTGGGTTCATGTTGAAACATGACTATAACTGGCTATGATTTAAAAACTTATTTCACAGAGCTATTAATTAAGTGGGTAATCCAAAAGCATGATGTGTTGTTCAGTAATAAATTAACAATTGTAATCATTAGTAAATTTCTGTGGTGTATGAGGAATAACCACATACATTAAAATGATGTGGTTATTGGAAAATAATCAAATTCAAGTTGGTGACAGTAACACCGCTTCATGTCAGGTAGCAGCAAACCACCCTGAAGTTGATGCTTTTCCTTTAATAGTATGTCACTTTTCATCTCTGTCAGTAATGATGTCGAGAGCGCCAGTCTGAACCCAACTACAAACATGGTTGCTCAGCACTACAGCACCCATGAACCACAGTGCCTTCTATCACCTGTTTATTAAATACACCTGTCACTTGTTCCCTGGTTCATAAGCCCCTGCTATATAAAAAACACCTCCCCCACTCTCATTTGATGCAAAGTATCATTCAGTGTTCATTCCTGTCATACCGAACCTTTATTCTATTGCCTACTTTGTGTTCTTGACCCTCGCTTTCATATCTTTCTCATTATTCTCTAACTCTGTCTGCATTGCCCCATTTACCAATCGATTGACACCCACCTATCCCACAACCTTGATTGTAGTCTCGTGTTTTGGCTTTCTTTCCCCACTTTCCCCTGCACATACATCCATCAGTGCCTGCATCCTGACAATGGCAATATTCGGGCTTTCAGTAATTTCTTTAAATTGTTCTTTTTTCTGTGGCAGAATGTACAGCATACATCTTTAATTAAAAAAACAAACAAACAAAAAACTATTTGTTGCACAAGTTTTAATTTTCTTTGGGTTTTCTGAAATCAACACAGGGTCAAAATTATACGTACAAAGTCAAAAATATACATACAGCACACCTAATATTTGGGTAAAATGTCTCTTCACAAGATTCACATTGACCAACCATTTTTGTTTACCATGAACAAACTTCTGGCAGAATTCTGGTTGGATATTTCATGAATCTTCATGGTAGAATTGGTAGAGTTCAATTAATTTTTTTTTCTTGTCATGGACTTGACTTACAAGTACGGTCCATATATTTTCAATAGGATTGAAGTCAGGACTTGTTTTAAGCTTAATGTTATCCTGCTTTTTCCTCCACAACCAGCTCTGATGTGTGTTTGGGTTCATTGTCCTGTTGTAACTCCCAAGTCCCAAGTCATGTTCAAGTTTCTGATGGTTTATGCTGAAGAATTCTGAGGTAGTCCTCCTTCTTCATTATTCCATCCACTCTGTGCAATGAACCAGTTCTACTGGCAGCAAAACAGCCCCAGTGCATGATGCTGCTACGACCACCTCCAGCTAGTACAGCACTGGTGGTCATTGTGGCCAAAAAGATGGAAAAACACAATTTGAATGTCTTTGTACATGGTGGTCATTGTGTCCAAACAACTCAATCTTTGTCTCATGTGACCATACAGCTATCCTCCAGAAGGCTTTTTCTTTGTCCGTGTGGTCAGCTTCAAACTTTAGTTAAGCTTGAAGGTGTCAATTTTGGAGCAGGGGGTTATTTCTTGGATAGCAGCCTCTTAGTTCATGGTGATCTGAACTGTCAACAGTGATTCATCAACTTCCAGTTCATGGCAGGGCTGTGCCATGGTGGTTTCCATGTTGTTCCTGACCATCCAAACCAATTTCCTTTCAATGGAGAGTGACAGTTTGTGTTTTCTTGAAGCAAAGTGGCTTGACAAAGTGACTACACCTCACAATAACTTGGATACAATTGTTTGAACTGATCTTGGAATTTTCAGTTGTTTAGAAATGGCTCCAAGAGACATTCCGGAGTTGTATATATCTGTGATCCTCTTTCTCAGATCTGCACTGAGCTCCTTGGACTTGCCCATTTTACTGTGTGTTGGTAAACAAAACCCTTTTTATGAAGGCACAGAGAAGCTACCAGCTGTAGTCAATCATGATCACTAACAGGAAGTTAAGAGACCTCAGCCTTGGCAAGATGAGGGACATTTTGGTAGTTTCAGCACCTTTGAATTAATAATCTAAGTGAGCGTATGTAAATTTTTGAACATGTATGTATAATTTTGACCTTGTGTTGATTTCAGAAAACCCAAAGAAAATTAAAACTTGTGCACTAAATTCTACTGTTTTTTAAATTATTATTAAAGATGAATGCTGTTCATTCTCTCATCTCATCTCATTTTCATCCGCTTATCCGGGGCCGGTTTGCGGAGGCAGCAGTCTGAGCATGGGAGCCCTCGGCCAGCTCCTCGGGAAGAACACCGAGGTGTTCCCAGGCCAGCCGAGAGACATAGTCCCTCCAGCATGTCCTGGGTCTTTGGACATGCCTGGAACACCTCCCCAGGGAGGCGTCCAGGAGGCATCCTTAAGAGATGCCCAAGCCACCTCAGCTGATTCCTCTCAATGTGGAGGAGCAGCGGCTCTACTCCGAGCTCCTCCCGAGTGACTGTGCTTCTCACCCTAAGGGAGCGCCCAGCCACCCT
Source organism: Neoarius graeffei (assembly GCF_027579695.1). Classification (NCBI taxonomy): domain Eukaryota; kingdom Metazoa; phylum Chordata; class Actinopteri; order Siluriformes; family Ariidae; genus Neoarius; species Neoarius graeffei. The sequence goes on from NC_083571.1 coordinate 20,253,643, forward strand.
GTGAAGGAAACTCGTTTCGGCCGCTTGTATCCGAGATCTTGTTCTTTCAGTCATTACCCAAAGCTCATGAGCATAGGTGAGGGTCTGAACGTAGATCAACCGGTAAATCGAGAGCTTTGCCTTTTGGCTCAGCTCCTTCTTCACCACAATGGACCGGTAAAGCAACCGCATCACTTCGGAGGCTGCACCGATCCGCCTGTCGATAATCATGCTCCATCCTTCCCTCACTCATGAACAAGATCCCGAGATACTTAAACTCCTCCACTTGAGGCAGGACTTCTCCACCAACCTGGAGAGGGCAAGCCACCCTTTTCTGGTCGAGAACCATGGCCTCTGACTTGGAGGTGCTGATTCTCATCCCAGCCACTTCACACTCGACTACAAACCGCCCCAGTGCATGCTGAAGGTCCTGGTTTGAAGAAGCCAACAGGACATCATCATCCGCAAAAAGCAGAGATGAAATCCTGTGGTTCCCAAACAGGATTCCTTCCGGCCCCTGGCTGCACCTAGAAATTCTGTACATAAAAATTATGAACAGAACCAAAGGGTGATAAAGGGCAGCCCTGCCAGAGTCCAACATGCACTGGGAACAATTCTGACTTACTGCCGGAAATGCGAACCAGACTCCTGCTCCATTCATACAGGGACTGGACAGCCCTTAGCAAATAACCCTGTGGCAGCGGGGGCATGGTCAAGCGCCGGTCTGTGACAGGAGGGCAGAGTTGGGGAAGGTAAGTGGCAGAATCGCTTCACCTGAGTATAATTAACCTGTGTTTTGTGTGTGTTCTCCCCAGTAAACTGCCCTACTTAAGGAGGGAAAGGGAGAGCGGAAGGGAGCTTCTTCCCCGGCAGAGCCGACAGTGTGTGTGTGTGTGTGTGCGCGTGTCTCTGCCTGTTGGTTTAAATATTGTTCGACTGAAAAGTTCGGCAATAAAGCCTTCTGAGAACCTTGATCTCTGTCCTGCCGTCCTCTGTGCTCCACCCACACGCTATTCTCGCTACAGTGGTGCCGAAACCCAGGAGAGGTGGAGCATCAGTCCTGCAGCCCCATGGAATCCTCCCCGTTCGTGGACTTGGTCCATGCCCTCGCCACGGCTCAGCAGAGCCAGCACCAGGCACTCGTCACGCTCCGGAAGGAGCAGGAGCACCGCTTCGAAGCCCTGGTGCTGGCTCAGCAGGAAGATCGAGAGGCGTTCCGGCGTCTCCTCGCGTCGGCAGGGTCCACCAGCGCCCCGGCCGCGGGCCCGTCTCCCCTCACCTTAACTAAGATGGGCCCGCAGGACGACCCCGAGGCTTTCATCACGTTGTTCGAGCAGGTCGCCGAAGCCTCGGGGTGGCCGATGGAGCAGGGCGCGGCACGCCTCCTCCCCCTCCTGACGGGAGAGGCGCAGCTGGCCACACTACAGCTCCCCGCCGATCGCCGGCTGGCCTACGCGGACCTTCACCGGGCTGTCCTCCAGCGCATGGGGCGCACGCTGGAGCAGCAGCGCCAGCGCTTCCACGCGCTGCGGATGGAGGAAGTCGGCAGCCCGTTCGCGTTCGGCCAGCAGCTCCGGGACGCCTGCTGGTGGTGGCTGAGGGCCGAAGATCGCGATGCCGAGGGAATCATCAACCAGGTGGCGCTGGAACAGTTCATCGCCCGCTTACCAGCCGGAACCGCGGAGTGGGTCCAGTGCCACCGCCCGGTGTCACTGGATCAGGCCGTGGGACTGGCGGAGGATCATCTGGCAGCTGTTCCGGCGGCAGGACAACCACCGACATCGTCTTCTCTCTCCTCTCCTCTCTCTCTCTCCCCCCTCCTCCCATGTCCCGTCCTCGCCCCATTCCCCCACCAGGGAGGCGGGGGCCGGCTCCACCCCAGCCGGCCCGCCACACCCGTGGTGCCCTCCCGTTTCTCCCTTCTGTGTCTGTCTCTCCCCCCCCTCAGGTGAGTGAGCCTCAGAACACAGCTGCAGAGGGAAGGCCTGGGCCGGTTTGCTGGCGCTGCGGGGAACCGGGCCACCTGCAGCAACAGTGTGCAGCGATGGAGGTGGGGGCGGTGGTGCGGATCCCCGACGCGCCAGAGGCTGCCCTCGATCGTGCCGGAGCGTATCGCATACCAGTAAGTGTACAAGGGGCTACATATCAGGCGTTGGTGGATTCAGGCTGCAATCAGACCTCGATCCGTCAAAGCCTGGTGCAAGACGAGGCATTGGGGGGAGCACAAGGGGTGAAGGTGTTGTGTGTGCACGGGGATATTCACAGCTACCCGTTGGTGTCGGTCCACATATATTTCAGAGGGGAAAAATCAATAGTGAAGGCGGCGGTTAATCCTCGCCTTACCCACTCTTTGATCTTGGGGACTGATTGGCCGGGATTTCGGGGTTTGATGGCATGCCTAGTAAAGAGTGGGTCCTGCCGGTTGATGGGGGAGGGTCCCGGTGTCGCTTTGGCTGGAGCGGCGGTCGCAGAGCCGTCTACGTCATCTCCGCGACAGAGTGAGGAGCCCCCGGCCCCTCCTCTTTCTATTGGGGAATCCCTCGCGGATTTCCCACTGGAACAATCGCGAGACGAGACTCTGCGACACGCGTTTGACCAAGTGAGAGTAATCGATGGTCAAACGCTCCAGCTGAACGCCACCCCGCCCTTCCCCTATTTTTCTATTTTGAAGGATAGGTTATACCGAGTGACGCAGGACACTCCGACAAAAGAGCGGGTCACCCAGTTGTTAATTCCAAAGAGCTGCCGGGAATTGGTATTCCAGGCGGCTCACTTTAATCCCATGGTTGGACACCTCGGGCAGGATAAGACACTCGCCTGGATAATGGCCCGATTCTATTGGCCGGGGATTCGCGGCGATGTCCGTAAGTGGTGTACGGCGTGCCGCGAATGCCAGTTAGTAAATCCATTGGCCATTCCAAAAGCGCCCTTGCGCCCCCTACCATTAATCGAGACCCCGTTCGAAAGAATTGGGATGGATCTCGTCGGGCCATTAGACCGTTCAACATGTGTGTATCGCTTTATATTGGTTCTGGTGGACTATGCAATGCGATACCTGGAAGCGGTGCCTCTTCGCAATATCTCAGCACGCAGTATTGCAGAGGCCCTCTTCCACATCATCTCCTGGGTTGGAATCCCGAAAGAGATTCTGACTGACCAGGGCACCTCGTTTATGTCACGAACACTGAGCGAACTGTATGGGCTACTGGGTATTAAGCCGATCCACACCAGCGTTTATCACCCACAGACGGACGGTTTAGTTGAACGGTTCAATCGCACCCTCAAGAATATGATCAAAAAATTCGTAAGTGAGGACGCACGTAACTGGGATAAGTGGCTCGAACCCTTGCTGTTTGCAGTGCGAGAGGTCCCCCAAGCCTCCACGGGGTTCTCCCCATTTGAATTATTATATGGGCGTAAGCCACGTGGCATCTTAGATGTACTGCGGGAAAATTGGGAGGAGGGACCTTCACAGAGCAAAAACGAAATTCAGTACGTTATGGATCTGCGCGCAAAACTCCACACGCTCACCCACCTAACTCAGGAGAATTTGCGGCAGGCCCAGGAACGGCAAACCCGCCTGTACAACAAGGGCACGCGCCTTAGAGAGTTCACTCCGGGAGATAAGGTACTCGTCCTGTTGCCCACGTCGAGCTCCAAATTAATCGCCAAGTGGCAAGGACCCTTTGAGGTCACACGGTGAGTCGGGGACGTCGACAATGAGGTTAGGCGAATGGACAGGGAGGGGGCGCTACAGATCTACCACCTCAATCTGTTAAAACTCTGGAAAGAGGAGGTCCCCGTGGCATTGGTGTCGGTAGTTCCGGAGAAGGCGGAGCTGGGGCCGGAGGTCCAAAAAGGGACATTGGCATCTCGTACCTCTCCGGTCCCCTGTGGAGACCACCTCTCCCCGACCCAACTCACGGAGGTCGCCCAGTTGCAGGCCGAGTTTTCGGATGTATTCTCGCCCCTGCCCGGTCGCACTAACCTCATAGAACACCACATAGAGACCATGTGCCCCCGGGGGTGGTAGTGCGCAGCCGTCCTTATAGATTACCCGAACACAAAAAAAAGGTAGTTCGGGAAGAACTTCAGGCCATGCTCGAAATGGGCATCGTCGAGGAGTCCCACAGTGACTGGAGCAGCCCGGTGGTCTTAGTTCCTAAGGCCGACGGCTCGGTCCGGTTCTGTGTGGACTATAGAAAAGTCAATGCGGTGTCTAAATTCGACGCGTACCCAATGCCTCGTATTGATGAGCTGCTCGATCGACTAGGCACGGCTCGCTTTTACTCGACACTGGATTTGACGAAGGGATATTGGCAGATCCCCTTGACTCCATTATCCCGGGAGAAAACGGCCTTTTCCACACCGTTTGGCTTACACCAGTTCGTCACACTTCTGTTTGGGCTGTTTGGGGTGCCCGCTACGTTTCAGCGGCTGATGGACCGGGTCCTCCGGCCCCACGCCACCTATGCGGCCGCTTACCTAGACGACATCATTATTTATAGTAATGACTGGCAGCGGCACCTGCAACACCTGAGGGCCGTCCTTAGGTCGCTGAAGCGGGCGGGGCTCACTGCCAACCCGAAGAAGTGTGCGATTGGGCAGGTGGAAGTACGGTATCTGGCCTTCCACTTGGGTAACGGGCAGGTGCGTCCCCAAATTAATAAGACAGCAGTGATTGCGGCCTGCCCGAGGCCCAAGACCAAAAAGGGGGTGAGACAGTTCCTGGGGCTGGCTGGCTATTATCGTAGGTTTATACCTAATTATTCGGACGTCACCAGCCCGCTGACTGACCTCACTAAAAAGGGGGCGTCAGATCTGGTCCAGTGGACGGAGCAGTGCCAGCGGGCTTTCTCTGAGGTAAAGGCTGCACTGTGTGGGGGGCCACTTTTGCACTCCCCTGACTTCTCTCTCCCTTTTTTGTTACAGACGAATGCGTCGGACAGAGGGCTGGGGGCCATTTTGTCCCAGCAGGTGGACCGCCCAGTGTTATACATCAGCCAGAAGCTGTCAGTGCATGAGGGGCACTACAGCACTATCGAGAAAGAGTGCCTGGCCATCAAGTGGGCGGTACTCGCCCTCCGTTACTACCTGCTGGGGCACCCTTTCACCCTCTGTTCGGACCATGCGCCCCTCCAGTGGCTCCACCACATGAAGGATGCCAACGCGCGGATCACCCGTTGGTATCTGGTGCTCCAACCTTTCAACTTCAAGGTGGTCCACAGGCCGGGGGCGCAGATGGTCGTGGCGGACTTCCTCTCCCGCTAAGGGGGGGGGAGTCAGCTGCGGGCCAGACGGGCGCCTGGCCTGAGTCGGGCGGTGGGGGTATGTGGCAGCGGGGGCGTGGTCAAGCGCTGGTCTGTGACAGGAGGGCAGAGTTGGGGAAGGTAAGTGGCAGAATCGCTTCACCTGAGTGTAATTAACCTGTGTTTTGTGTGTGTTCTCCCCAGTAAACCGCCCTACTTAAGGAGGGAAAGGGAGAGCGGAAGGGAGCTTCTTCCCCGGCAGAGCCGACAGTGTGTGTGTGTGTCTCTGCCTGTTGGTTTAAATATTGTTCGACTGAAAAGTTCGGCAATAAAGCCTTCTGAGAACCTTGATCTCTGTCCTGCCGTCCTCTGTGCTCCACCCACATTTTATTCTCGCTACAAACCCCAAACCCCATACTCCCGAAGCACCCCCCACAGAATGCCATGAGGAATACGGTCGAATGCCTTCTCCAGATCCACAAAGCACATGTGGACTGGTTGGGCAAACTCCCATGAACCCTCGAGCACCCTATGAAGGGTATAGAGCTGGTCCAGTGTTCCACGACCAGGATGAAAACCACATTGTTCCTCCTGGATCCGAGGTTTGACTATTGGCTGAATTCTCCTTTCCAGTACCCTGGAGTAAACCTTCCCACGGAGGCTGAGAAGTGTGATTCTCCTACAATTGGAGCACACTCTCCAGTCCCCTTTCTTAAAAAGAGGGACCACCACCCCGGTCTGCCACTCCAGAGACACTGTCCCCAACTGCCACGCGATGTTGCACAGGCGTGTCAGCCAAGACAGCCCCACAACATCCAGAGACTTGAGATAATCAGGGTGGATCTCATCCACCCTGATCTCATCCTCCTGGTGCCTTGCCACCGAGGAGCTTGCAAACCACCTCAGTGACTTTGGCTTGTGTAATGGATGAGTCCACCTCCGAGTCATCAGCCTCCTCTTCCTCAGTGGAAGACATGATGGTGGGATTGAGGAGATCCTCGAAGTATTCCTTCCACCGCCCAACAATATCCCCAGTCGAGGTCAACAGTTCCCCACCCGCACTGTAAACAGGGTTGGCAGAGTACTGCTTCCCCCTCCTGAGGCACCGGACAGTTTGCCAGAATTTCTTCGAGGCTGACCAATAGTCCTCCTCCATGGCCTCACCGAACTCCTCCCAGTTCCGAGTTTTTGCCTCCGCAACTGCCCGAGCTGCGGCACGCCTGGCCTGCCGATATCCATCAGCTGCCTCAGGAGTTCTGGAGGCCAACATGGCCCGATAGGACTCCTTCTTCAGCTTGACGGCATCCCTTACTTCCAGTGTCCACCACCGGGTTCAGGGATTGCCGCCATGACAGGCACCGGAGACCTTGCGGCCACTGCTCCGAACTGCTGCATCGAAAATGGAGGCAGAGAACATGGTCCACTCAGACTCAATGTCCCCCGCCTCCCTCAGAAGCTGGGAGAAGCTCTCCCGGAGGTGGGAGTTAAAGACCTCCCTGACAGAGTGCTCGGCCAGATGTTCCCAGCAGACCCTCACCATATGTTTGGGCCTGCCAGGTCTGTCCAGCTTCCTCCTCCACCAGCGGATCCAACTCACCACCAGGTGGTGATCAGTTGACAGCTCAGCCCCTCTCTTCACCCGAGTGTCCAAGACATAGGGCCGGAGATCAGATGAAATGACAACAAAGTCGATCATTGACCTCCGACCTAAGGTGTCCTGGTGCCACATGCACTTATGAACATGGTGTTTGTTATGGACAAACTGTGACTAGCACAGAAGTCCAATAATAAAGCACCACTTGGGTTCAGATCAGTTCCTCCCAATCACGCCCCTCCAGGTGTTACTGACGTTGCCCATGTGAGCATTGAAGTCCCCCAGTAGCACAATGGAGTCCCCAGTCTGAGCACCTCTCAGTACCTCTCCCAGGGACTCCAAGAAGGCCGGATACTCTATACTGCTATTCAGCCCGTAGGCACAAACAACAGCAAGAGCCCTCTCCCCAACCCGAAGGCACAGAGAAGCGACCCTCTCATTCACCGAGATAAACTCCAACACATGGCTGCTGATCTGGGGAGCTATAAGCAAGCACACACCAGCCCGCCACTGCTCACCGTGGGCAACTCCAGAGAAGTGGAGAGTCCAGCCCGTCTCGAGGAGTTGGGTTCCGGAGCCCAAGCTGTGCATGGAGGTGAGCCCGACTATCTCTAGCCGGTACCTCTCAACCTCCCGCACAAGCTCAGGCTCTTTCCCCCCCAGCGAAGTGACATTCCAAGATGTCCCAACAGCTAGCCGCTGTGTTTGGGGATCAGGTTGTCGAGGCCCCCACCTTCGACTGCCGCCCAATCCACACTGCACTGGCCCCCTACGGCTACCTCTGTGGGTGGTGAACCCACAGGAGGTTGGGCCCATGTCACCACTTCAGGCTGAGCCCAACCGGGCCCCGTGGGCCCTGCTTGCATACAAACCCCAACCCTGGGCCTGGCTCCAGGGTGGGGGCCCCAGCTGCGCCATACCGGGCGACGTCATGGTCCTTGATTTTTTAATTTCCATAAGGGGGTTTGGTGAACTGCTCTTAGTCTGGCCTGTCACCTAGGACCTGTCTGCCTTGGGAAACCCTAACAGGGGTGTAATACCCCCAAAAACATAGCTCCTAGGATCATTCAAGCACATAAACCCCTCCACCACAATAAGGTGGCAGTTCTAGGGCTGTTCATTCTGCCACAGAAAAAGAACAGTTCAAATAAATTACTGAAAGTCCAAATATTGTCATGACTTTCATATCCAAAATGACATTCATGTCAATGTATGTAAACTTATCAAATCAAATCAAGTTTATTTGTACAGCGCTTTTAACAATAAACATTGTCGCAAAGCAGCTTTACAGAATTTGAGCGACTTAAAACATGAGCTAATTTTATCCCTAATCTATCCCCAATGAGCAAGCCTGTTGCGACGGTGGCAAGGAAAAACTCCCTCAGCGACATGAGGAAGAAACCTCGAGAGGAACCAGACTCAAAAGGGAACCCATCCTCATTTGGGCAACAACAGACAGCCTGACTATAATATTAACAGTTTTAACAGGTATAACCCTCAACTGTCCTCATGGGGCCATCCTTCACAGGAGTGGGGCGATAAAACTCCGACCAGACACAGGGCACCAGGATGGATCAAGCAGGTCCGAGGGGCAGAAGAGGCCAGCATCTCAATCCCAGGATCAACATGTAACTCAGAGGGACAGATGGGGGGGGGGAAGAGAGAGAGAGAAAGAAAACACATTGTTAGGTATGCCCTAAAAATGACAAGTATTAAATCTGTGTGGTAGGCTCGCAGAGATGAGAGTCTTTACATCAGGCATAACACACAATGGCATGTTAATATGGTAAAATATATCATGAGCTGCTCTGGCTGGATGCTTGATTGGGTGATGGGAGCACACTCCTCAGCAATGATGAGATGCAGATGGGACCCTTAGGGCTGGCCAAGACAATTCAGTTACATTTCACCGGGTCTGGGACATGCGACAGAATGTCTGACGGCTGATTCCCTGTAGGCTATGATAGCCAGTCGAGGTCTCCACCGTCTCCACCAAAAGATTTCCTGTTGACTCCATGTAACTCAGAGGGACAGATTTGGGGTGGGGGGGAGGGAAAGAAAACACAGGTGGTTAGGTATGCCCAATGTCACCTGAATAAGTAGGAACAGTATACATATTGCACCGAGTACAAGCAGGGACTCCGGCAACTAACTATGACAGCATAACTAAAAGGAGAGAGCCAGAAGGTAACACAGGCATGAGGGAGCCCCGGGACATAAAGCAGCCAGCCACTACACCGTCAACAAACTTGAGTGAGCAAGCGAGTGGGGACTGACAGCATCCATACATCCCAGTTTACCAAAACACTCTATGTCTGAGGACCCTCCAGATCTACTCCTTTACCTCATAAACACCATTAACAAAAGGCTTGACTAAACAGATATGTTTTCAGCCTAGACTTAAAAGCTGAGACTGTGTCTGATTCCTGAACATTACTTGGAAGGCTGTTCCATAACTGTGGGGCTTTGTAAGAAAAGGCTCTGCCCCCTGATGTAGCCTTCACTATACGAGGTACCAGCAGATAGCCTGCACCTTTTGATCTAAGTAGGCGTGGCGGGTCATAGAGGAGCAGAAGTTCACTCAGGTACTGTGGTGCGAGACCATTTAGTGCTTTAAAGGTCAATAGTAGTATTTTATAATCAATACGAAATTTGAAACTTATGACCACAACTGTATATTAACAAATGAAATGAAGTTGACCAGACAAAACATAGGTTCATACTGTCTGCAATGTAACTCCATGTCTGCAATGTAACTCCAACAAGTCAAAGCAAATTTGGAAATCACTGTTTTCTTTTTTAGTTGTATATTCCATACCATCACAACTTTCTAATTTGGGGCTGTACACTATAAGGGCAAAGATATATAGGCACCTGACCTTCACATCTTTGTGAGCCTTCCCCAATATGTTACCAAAAAGATGGAAACACACAATCTGAATCTCTTTGTACAGCATTGTAGCATTAAAGATTTCACTTCACTGGAATAAGAGTCCAGCCCAAACCTGTTCTGGCATGACAATGCCCCTGTCCCCTTGTACACTATGGAACAATTCAAGTGGTTTGCACAGAGCCCTGAGATCAGACTAAACACCACTGTGGTGAATTGGGGAGCCAACTGCATGCCAGGTTACCTCACAATACATTATTGCCTGACCTCACTAAAAGTCTGTGGCTGAATGAACAAATTCCCACAGCCATGTTCCAAAGTGTAGGGGAAAACCTTTCCAAATGAGTGGAGGTTATTATAACTGCAAAGTGGGGACTAAATCTGGAATGGGGTCTTCAATATGCACATATTGGTGTGATTGATCAGGTGTCCACATAATTTCAACCATATAGTGTAAATTCTGAATAATTTGGCTGTGTAAAGAACATCTCATACAATTTAAAAGGTTAAATAAAGTGAAATCTATAAGCAATTTCCCCAATATGTTGTTATTATTAATCAGTCTCTCATATTGTTTTGGAGAAATGTTGTCCCACTTTTCTTTATAGCATTTCTTTATTACGTTGATGTTTGAGGGCATTTGTTTATGCACAGCTCTCTTAAGATCCCACCACAGCATCTCAGTGGGATTGAGGTCTGGGACTTTGACTTGGCCATTCTAACACCTTGCTTTTTTTATCTTCTTTAGCCATTCAGATTTCAATTTGCCAGGGTGCTTGGGATCATTCTCGTTACATGACAAGTTCAGCAAGTTTCTGCAAGTATCCTATGCCTTGTGGGAATTTGCTGTGATGCCCACTCCTGAGAAGATTGGCAACTGTGTTGAAGGCTGTCCATTTGTTAAAAAAAAATCCTTCTCCCTGTAGAATGGTGGATTTCAACTGTTTGGAGATGGCCTTATAACCCTTCCTAGATTGAGCAGCAATAATTACTTCTCTGAGGTCATGGCTGATGTCCTTTATTCTTGGCTTGATGCAGACACACACCTGAGTGCTCCAGAACAAACTGCCAAAAGTTCCGTTTTTATAGAGGCAGTCATACTTATGGACAATTACCTAATCTTGTGCACTTCATTAGTAACACCTGACTGCTAATAACTCTTTTAATGATTTTTGAAGTAGGAAGGGTCTACTTATTTTCCCCCACATGGTTTCTGAATATTGGTTTACTTTTTGGGGAAAAATATTACATATTGAAATCTGTTGTCACCTGAGGTTATTTATTTGTTTGCAGAAGCTGGTGAGGACCACCCAATTGTTATTTAGACCCTATTAAATACAACACATTGAACTGAAGGAGGGTGTACTTATTTTTCCCATGAGTGTAATGAATTATTGTTTTAAATTGAATTTAGTCTTTAATGTAATGCATACCGGAGGTCCTGGTGGTCCTGGGTGTCCTCCATTCTGTACAAACACAATAAATTTAATATAAATATGTTATCTTGCATATTGTTATTTTGAGGTGTATGACTTTCTTTGGATCACACTTCATTGCTTCATCTTCAGTAACTGCTTTGTTCAGGAGAGGGTTACAATCGATCCAGAGCCATTGGGTGTGACAGCGGAATGCACCCTGGATGATCAAACTTTACCATACCATGCTTACAAACTGCACACTCATTTACACCTTGGGACAATTTAGAGTAGCCAATCTACCTACTATCATGTTTTAGGTAGTAGAAGGAAACTATAGACCCCAGAAGTAAGGGTGACAGGGGGTTGGGCTCGCCATCCAAAGAAAGCCTTGTACATTGCAACCCTGCTATACTGAAATCCTCAGGGGACATCTATACAGTTCCATACACACACACACACACACACACACACACACACACACACACACACACACATCTATACAGTTCCTTATACTGAAATGGACCCACTTGTCACACCAAACACTCACTCTTACTGTATGTCAACTGAGATCAACAGTGTTTAATTTATATTTACACTTAATTAACATTTATGAAGTAAAGGAAATAAGTCACTTTTTTCAATGTGATAAAAATAATGTGAATATTGTAAACTTTCAGTTAGTAAAAGTACATGTGGCAGTAAGGGCATGGTCAAGCATCACCTGTGAACAGCAAGGAGTCAGGTTGAACCAGCAGGTAAAATGTGATTAGTTAAGCTAGTATCTCACTGGGCTGCGGCAGTTTGCGATAAATTGCGAATGTCATTCGCGAGAGAGTTTCAAAAGTGTCTTGAACCATTCGCGGGGCTTCTCAATTTCCTCACATGAGTCGCAAAGTGTCACTCCTTCGTCGCTAAAATTTTGAACATGTTCAAAAAAATTTGTGCGACAAAATGTCTCTCAAAATAGCCGCAAATGTGTCACTGGTGTCGTAAAGCCAACCCTTCTCAAGTCAGTTTCCATGAGGCTTCCTCTACTTCCCTGCCTACCAAGGGAAAACCAGGCTGCGACAGCCTGCGACTAGTTGGAGACACAACAATTGCGGTAAAATATGCAAATATCATATCGTATCAGTGTGATTCCAAGTGAAAATTGTCACTAATTCGCATTTTTTTTGCAATTGTTGTGCTCCCACTAGTCGCGGGCTGTCGCAGCCCAGTGAGATACTACCCTTACACCTGTGTCTAATTACTGGCTTTCTATTAATGTGTCTCTGTGTGAGAGCTGTGTTCCCCAACACATGGTGTGTGTGTGTGTGTGTGTGTGTGTGTGTGTGTGTGTGAGAGAGAGAGAATGAGTGAGTGGGAGAGAGACAGACTCATTGTCGCTAAAGGCAGGGGACATGAAGTTAGTTTGTTATGTGCAAAAGTTTGTAATAAAAAAAGTTATAGCATTATAGTGGGGTTTCAGTGTATCTTCAAAACAACTGTCAGGAAGGATATTGAAGCAAGCTTATATTTGGCATTACAATTATGTGCTATATAGTAATGTTTACCTAATATGTAGAGATATTTAGAAAGGTTTTTTTTTTTTTATTCTATGCAAACAGGACATAAGTTCACATAAACATAGAAGACAATAAAGAAAATGCCTTATATCTCCATGTAAAGAGACCTGAATTGTTTTTTGCAAAATCAAGGCAAATAATTTAAAAAGATGCTTTTTTTTCACAAAAACAATCCTTGCCACTATTTTCAAACCAAAGAATTAAAAAACAGACCTGAAGCTTGTACAGACTGCTCATTCCATTCCCATCCACAGGGACACCCTGCAAATACAACAATTACAGTTAGGTGACTGACACTGTGCTTCAACCCCTGCTATCATGCCACTCCTTTGCAAAAAAAAAAAAAAAAGTTAAAAGATTCTTTACACACTGCTGACAGACTTGCTTTACTGGGTCTTAGGATAGATAAATGTCATTAAAATTTATTTTTTTAAATAAGAAAAAAGTTTACTTCTTTTAGGACACACGTTTATTTGATATGTTTATCAGTGACAAAAATATAAATTGATAAACAAGAAGATAGTAATTTTAAGTTTCATATACCATCTAGCAGTGGATGTTGTGAGATGGTCTGTGATATGAAACAAACAAATAAAAAAAGAAAACATTCACATAAAGCTTTTTATATCCTTCTTTGGGGGGGAACCAACCACCCAATGACCTGTAATGGTGTTCACTTGGTTCTCAGAGTGGAATAAGGTGGTAATTTGTGCACAATGTACTTCCTCTTCAACTACTACAGAACAGCAGCACACTCTTTCTCCCTCTCCCTTCCACCCCACCCCTCTTCTGTTGAGCTTCATGTTACTCCTACTACCTGATGAGATGTCAGTGACCCTGATATATTCTGCCCTCCAGACATGCCTAGTCCATTCTAATGCTCTACTTCTACTTGGTGCCTCAAGTAGAAGTCTTACTTTGATAGGTTAAAGGTCACACTTATTGAAGATAGCTTATATCCAGGTCTCATTCATTATTCAGTGGATAACTTCCCTTAGACAGCAGAGATTTAAAGCTAAAAACTTTAAAGAAATCAGTAATTACTGTGATGGTCATACTGAAGATTCTTTTCAACAGTATTGTTTGATTTTATAGTATACAGTTATGGAAGAGTGTTGAGTCATCACACTGTCACCCAGAAGAGGATAGGCTCCCTTTTGAGTTTAGTTGCTCTCAAGGTTTCTTCCTCATGTCATCTGAGCATTTTTTCTGGTCACTCTTGCTTCTGGCTTGGTCATTAGGGATGTACATTTAAATTTATATCTGGATTTCTGTAAAGCTGCTTTATGATAATGGGTTGCCTTATCATCCTTTTAGTAAAATTGTGTGTAAATGTTGCGCAAGCCAAACTGAACTAAAATTATCTGCTGGATTATCAAAAGTTGTGGAAAAGTTTGTTTTTCTTCATACTCGTGCCTATGTTGATCAGTGCCAATCATGTGTAAATTGCAAAGTGCATGCACAGAACAGCTTATTTGCATTTAGTGATGCCCACAACAGTTTGAAAATGAAATGATGAATAAACAACAACAACAACAACAAAAAGGCTTTTTCATACAAAAAAGTGGACATTATTTTAGATCACAACTATGCCAATTAAAGTACTGAAGCTCCTTGAAAAAGTCCAATGTCTGGAGCCAAATTACAGAAAGGTTTATTTCAAACTAATTGAGGTGAAAAGAAAATGGCTTGATATGACAATGGAGAAAATGTATCTACTGTACCCAGGTGATTGTGGAAACTAAGCCCATCACACAGGGAAACTCATCTCATCTCATTATCTCTAGCCGCTTTATCCTTCTACAGGGTCGCAGGCAAGCTGGAGCCTATCCCAGCTGACTACGGGCGAAAGGCGGGGTACACCCTGGACAAGTCGCCAGGTCATCACAGGGCTGACACATAGACACAGACAACCATTCACACTCACATTCACACCTACGCTCAATTTAGAGTCACCAGTTAACCTAACCTGCATGTCTTTGGACTGTGGGGGAAACCGGAGCACCCAGAGGAAACCCACGCGGACACGGGGAGAACATGCAAACTCCACACAGAAGGGCCCTTGCCAGCCACGGGGCTCGAACCCAGGACCTTCTTGCTGTGAGGCGACAGCGCTAACCACTACACCACCGTGCCGCTCTGCACAAGGAAACTGTTTTTTATTTTTATTTTTTTTTAATTCAAAGCAGCTCATCGACTGTTGGCATGCAGTACATTAGGGAGTATGACACATTGCAGCCTGAGAAATACCAGATTAGCCACCTACTCTTCACTTCGTGCTGGCTCTAATAAAGTTTTGCACAGCATTAAAAGAAGATGCTGTGGTGAACAGAAACAACTTGTACACTGATCCATTAAAGCTAGGGTCAACAATTTATTGAGAAGTATTTTTTTGTTACCTACAGCAATGAATAAATCAAATGCTCTGAAAATAAAAAGATCTGTCATTTGTGGCAGTAGCAGGTCTATACAATCATTTCATTCAGTCTACAGGAAATGACTGAATGGCCTACCTGCCTGCCTGCATGCACTCATTGTGGATGACCATAGTCTTCCACAAGGCTAGGCATGGTGCATTCATGTGTTTTTGAGGAGTGGATCTGGAGGGAGGCATGAACAGAGGGGGTGAATTAATTTTTTTTTTTGAGACTTTCAAAATCGACCTTACTCTTGCTGGTTTCTCTTGCTGGTTTCTCCAGCAAGAGTAATATATATATATATATATATATATATATATATATATATATATATATATATAGGGGGCGGCACGGTGGTGTAGTGGTTAGCGCTGTCACCTCACAGCAAGAAGGTCCTGGGTTCGAGCCCCGGGGCCGGCGAGGGCCTTTCTGTGCGGAGTTTGCATGTTCTCCCCGTGTCCGCATGGGTTTCCTCTGGGTGCTCCGGTTTCCCCCACAGTCCAAAGACATGCAGGTTAGGTTAACTGGTGACTCTAAATTGACCGTAGGTGTGAGTGTGAATGGTTGTCTGTGTCTATGTGTCAGCCCTGTGATGACCTGGCGACTTGTCCAGGGTGTACCCCGCCTTTCGCCCGTAGTCAGCTGGGATAGGCTCCAGCTTGCCTGCGACCCTGTAGAAGGATAAAGCGGCTTGAGATAATGAGATGAGATGATATATATATATATATATATATATATAATTATCTCTAGCGGCTTTATCCTGTTCTACAGAGTCGCAGGCAAGCTGGAGCCTACCCCAGCTGAGGACGGGCGAAAGGAGGGGTACACCCTGGACAAGTCGCCAGGTTATCACAGGGCTGACACATAGACACAGACAACCATTCACACTCACTCCTACAGTCAATTTAGAGTCACCAGTTAACCTAACCTGCATGTTTTTGGACTGTGGGGGAAAACGGAGCACCCAGAGGAAACCCACGCGGACATGGGGAGGACATGCAAACTCCACAGAGAAAGGCTCGAACCTGGACCTTCTTGCTGTGAGGCGACAGCGCTAACCACTACACCACCATGCCGCCATATTTTATATATATATATATATATATATATATATATATATATATATATATATGTAAGGTCCTCTAAAATAACACTGTATTTTATACTCTATATTGGATTGCCCTATTTTCTGTGTAATTAACTCCATTTACCATAATGCCTTGTGGTTTGGAATATTTTCACTGTTCTGATGTGTTGTGACGTTCTGTGCATTCGGACCAATCAGACTTATTTGCTCGTTGTAGTTTTATTTGAATTTTGATGTCAGCCAATGGTAATTGGTATATGTTTAATGCCCGCGAGTTCGCGGGCTTTTTGAGATGTTTCATCACTTCGCGAGGGAGAAGCTCAGGGAGTTCCCGCCTGCTGCCGAGCAGAGAGAGATCGCGTTGTTTGTGAGCTCTATTTCAGCACTTATTTTGCAGACAGTCTTTTTATAGTTTGGTCTGCTTGTGGCCATAAACTCCGGTGTCACTCCAGTGAGTGATCTTGCTGTTTTTTTTTTTTTCTGCGGACACATCTGCCCTCCGTGCTGTGCCCACCGGAGCGCTTTCGTCAGTCCCGGGAACTCACTGTGTCGGGTCGGGGACCCAGCCAGCTACCGAGGGGTTTGGGGTGAGCAGCATCTTATTCGAGCGAGCTAACCCACAGCAATAGCTAGCCCTCTGCTCAGGAGCATCTGCTGCGTGACTGTACCGACATCTGTAACCTGATCCGTCTGGTTTGACCGGTGGATTGTGAGTAACGCGAACCCACACTTACACTGACACACACACACGCGTTCCTCTGGTCTCGCCTGGATAGCCAGCGTTTTAGAAGGGCATTGCAGCGGTTGCTGTTCTGCCTGCAGTTCAGAGAGCTGCCACCTGTGCACCAACGGGCCCCAACTGCGCGCGCGTTTTTTTCTTGTCCACTTCTTTTCTTTTGATACTTTACCCAATTTTGTTTTCTTACTATGTACTGCTGGTATACACACTGTTGATGTGCTATCTGTAACACCTCTATTATGTAGGCTAATTGTTTCCGCTCTTCTTGTGCCGGTGTTACTATTTTCTTGGTGATTACATTGCATGCTTCTTTGGGAGCATTTATTGTCAAATACTATTATTATTATTATTATTATTATTATTATTATTATTATTGCTATTATTATTGCTATTATTATTATTATTATTATTATTATTATTGCTTATTAATAAATATAATCATTATTATTTAATTATATCTTGGGTGTATTGGCTGCTCATTTGGTTCTTTATATTTGAACATTCTGACATGCGCACTGCAGACTAGCTATTAGTTCTTTCACTCATGCTACTGTTATTTTAAAGTCTGAGGAAATACACCATACACTAGCTTCAAAGGTAAGTGTAGTATTTTCGCAGTGGAGGCACCGCGCTGTTAAATTTATCATTTATTAGATTCATGCTTATTATTCTCTCTCTCTACTCATACTTGTACCCTTATGGTATCAGGAATCTCAGCCATCTCACCACTCCACCGCTGAGAACTTAGGACCCTGTTGCGCCATTATTTATTGGGATTTAGGGTAACTCTTTAGTAGCCTATAGCCTACTGTGCTGGGTGATCAGCACCTGTCCAAAAAAAAAAAAAAAAAAAGGGGGTTACATTTTGGAGGCACCGCTGGGATTTTCCTGTTTACCAGAACAAGTAGATCGCTGTGTTTTGCTTAGTGTTTGTGTTGTGTTAGTTATTGCTGTTTGCTGGGCAGTTTTTTTTTTAAACATGGACCTTAGTCAGGCTGTTGAGTGGAGCCGTGAGGAGAATGTGGAGTTGTGTCATGCCATTTTACTTAGCAGAGTGCCATTGGAGGCCACTGATGATGTGGTTAGCCGTGTGCTCAGCACAGTTAAGGTTCTGGGTAGGACCCGGATACGCGGTCGGCGTGGTGACAAGACTGGTAGGCACCTGTACATTTTAGTCGAGACTTCTGCTGAGTTGGATCAGAGCTCTGTCCCTCCTGAAGTGGGAATTGTAGGTGAGGCAGGTCCATGGGCTGTTCATGTAGTGAGTAGTTTGCTGCCTGCTAGTCCTGTTCTTGAAAGTGATGGATTCGAAGCCAAGCTATTTTCATTATTACAGCAGGAAGGCAAGTCTATGGGTGATGTGAAGGCTGTTTTGGGCACGCAGCCTCCTAAACCTGATGTCAGCATGGATCTTGTGAATGCCATAGGCCAGCTCGTTGATCGCTGTAACCAGGCATCTGTTGATGTGCCTGGCTATAGAAAACTGAGGCTGTTTTCCGGTTTACGGCCCGTTCCCCCAGGCGAGGAAGAATATGAGGCCTGGATGGAGCAGGCTACTCAGATGATTACTGAGTGGCAGTGCAGTGATGCTGCTAAGCGACAGCGCATTGTTGAGAGTTTGCGTGGGCCTGCTGCGGATATAGTAAGGTTTTTGAAAGTCAGTAGCCCATCTGCTACTGCTACTGATTACTTAACCGCTCTTGACACTACTTATGGATCGACTGAGAGTGGGGCAGACCTTATGGCATCGTTTCGCCATACTTTTCAAGAAGATGGTGAGAAACTTTCTGCTTTCTTGTATCGCTTGGACAAGCTTCTCCACCGTGCTCTTTTGAGAGGAGGGATTGAAGCTGCAGGCCTGAATCGTGCACGTCTGGAGCAGTTGTTCAAGGGTGCTCTCACCACTGACATTGTGGCTTTACGTGTGCGACTTCTGCACACTTTGCAAGCTCCGCCTTCTTTTTCCCAGTTAATGCGAAATGTGAGAGAGGAAGAGCACTGGGTAAGTGCAAGGGAGAGTGCAAAGGTTTCTGTGGCCTCATCTACATTTTGCCAGGTTCCTGTGACTGCTGCTGTCGCTCTTCCTCATGTGCCTGTTACTCCCCTGGCGTCTGAGGTTGACAGTCTGAGGAAAGAGGTCAAGGAGCTGACGTCTTTAGTAACTAAACTTTTGACTGCTACTACCGTGGCTCCTGAAAATCCTCAAGTCTCACAGTTTGGTGTAAGCCACAGCACAGAAACCACAGCCCCAGCTGTTCCCACAAGGGCTGTTTCTTCGAACCTGCCGAAGTCTACGACATCCTCTTCTGTTCCTGCCATTTTTTGCTACAAGTGTGGAGAAGACGGCCACACCAAGCGAGAGTGCACACGTCCTGAGAACTTGAGGGTAGTGAATCAGAAGCTGCTTAAGAGGGTCATGCAGCAGGGAAACTTCCCCGGAGCTCAGTGAAGGAACGGCACAGAGCTCCATCACACAAAACACGTTCCGCTCATTGTTCACCTCCAATCAAAGTCAGCCAATCACAACTGCCGTCTGGGTTAGTGGGGCCCTCGGCTGAGGTGCCCGTGCAGATAGAAGGTATTTATGCTAAAGCTCTGCTTGATAGTGGTTCTCAGGTCACCATCTTGTATCATAGCTTTTATAATGCATATTTGAAGCATTTGCCACTGCAGCCAGTGGAAAATCTGGAAATATGGGGTTTGAGCTCTCACAAATACCCATATGATGGATATTTACCTCTTAGGCTTGAGTTCACTGAAGCGGTCACTGGTGTGCCTCAGGTGGTGGACACTTTAGCTCTTGTGTGTCCTGACCCTCAGACAAAAGAGGGTATAGCCATTTTGGTAGGCACAAACACTCACTTAGTGAAGAAGTTGTTCCACTCTTGTCGTGAACAGGCAGGTGACGGGTTTCTTAACACGCTGACCATACACCCGGTGATAAAAGAGGTTTTTGAGTCCATTAAGCACACAGGTGTATCACCGGAGGATGTGAATAAACACGGTACTGTGTGGTTCATGAAACCTAAGCCTGTTGTTTTAAAGCCTGGGCAGGAGCTGCAGCTTTCAGGACTGCCCAAGTTTCCTGGTGAACTCAATGACTCTTTAGTCCTGGTAGACCAGCCTTTTAGTGCTGATGATACATCTGTCCCTGAGCTTGAGGTTCGGCCTGAAATCCATCCAGTCTCTGCGGTGTCCTGCCGTCGTATTACGGTAAATGTGAGGAATGTTTCTTCCAGGGATGTTCTTGTGAAGAGAGGTAGTCCCCTCGCTCACATATACCCTGTAGAGATGGTGCCACAGTTTCCGTCCACTTGCAGTCCCATAGCTGCTGGTGAGCTTACTTCTGCTTCTTTTGATTTTGGCACTTCTTCTATGCCAGAGGAGGCAAAACATCGCCTCTGCGAGAAGATGTTGCAGAGGAAGGAAGTGTTTTCTTGTAGCGAGTGGGATGTAGGCTGCTCAAAAAGCACTCAGCATGAAATCAGGTTAAATGACTCGCGGCCTTTTCGGGAGCGATCTCGACGTTTAGCTCCTGCTGATCTAGAGGATGTGCGTCAGCATTTGCTGGAACTCCAGAATCATGGCATCATTTCGGAGTCTCGGAGTCCGTATGCTTCGCCCATTGTTGTAGTGCGCAAGAAGTCAGGTAAAGTCAGGATGTGTATTGATTATAGAACGCTTAACCAGCGGACCATCCCTGACCAGTACACAGTTCCCAGGATCGAAGACGCCCTCCATTGTCTCTCTGGTAGTAAGTGGTTCTCGGTGTTGGACTTGAGAAGTGGCTACTACCAGATTCCCATGAGCGAGGCTGATAAAGAAAAGACAGCGTTCATCTGTCCTTTAGGTTTCTATCAGTTTGAGCGTATGCCTCAGGGAATCTGTGGTGCCCCTGCCACATTCCAGAGAGTCATGGAGCGGACAGTCGGAGACATGAATTTTCTGGAGGTTCTGGTGTATTTAGATGACCTGATTGTCTTTGGTAGCACCTTGGAGGAGCATGAGGAGAGACTCTTAAAGGTTCTGGACAGGTTGAGAGATGAAGGTCTCAAACTTTCGTTGGATAAGTGTCAGTTTGGCAGGATGTCTGTGAACTATGTGGGGCACATAGTTTCACAGGATGGCATAGCCACTGACCCCTCCAAAATAGAGGCTGTTGTTTCATGGCCTCGACCACAGACTGTCACTGAGCTACGGTCATTTTTGGGTTTTTGTGGATATTACCGTCGTTTTGTGAAGGGTTTTTCCACATTATGCCGACCGCTGAACGAGTTGCTGCAGGGCTGTCTGCCTCGGAAGAAGAGCTCGAGTTCACAGGCTGCTGACTCGAAACCTTCTTTCCGGCCCTCTGAACCTTTTGGCCCTAGATGGAGCGATCAGTGTGAATCCGCTTTTCAGGAGTTGAAGTCAAGGTTAACTCAGGCCCCGGTGCTAGCTTTTGCAGACCCCCAAAAGCCATATGTTTTGCATGTGGATGCAAGCCTGGATGGTCTAGGTGGTATCCTTTATCAAGAGTACGTTGAAGGATTGCGTCCTGTGGCGTTCATCAGTCGTAGTCTTTCCCCTTCAGAGAGGAATTATCCAGCTCACAAACTGGAGTTTTTAGCTTTGAAGTGGGCTATTGTGGATCGGCTGCATGACTACCTTTATGGAGCCAGTTTTGAAGTCAGGACGGACAACAACCCCCTGACTTATATAACCAAGTCTGCCACATTGGATGCCACTGGTCATCGCTGGTTGTCGGCATTGTCCACTTACGACTTCAGCCTGAAGTACAGGCCTGGGCGGAAGAACATGGATGCTGACGCACTGTCGCGACGCCCTCACGTCAGTCTGTCCCTTGACGATGAGTGGCAAGAGATTCCCGCCCCTGGAGTGCGAGCTATTTGTCAGGTGGTGGCCACACAGAGAGCTGGTTGTTCTCCATTCCCCCGGGTTGCTGATCAGATTTGCAGCCATGAGTCAGCTGTTCCAACAGCATTCTGTCATGTTGCTGCTGTAGCACCTGATCAGTTGCCTACTTTTAGTTCTAGTGAGCTTCAAGAAGCTCAGAAAAGCGACCCTGTTATAGGAGATGTACGGCAAGCTATAAGTCTGAAGAAGCCTGCTAGTAGTATCCTGACGCGGCATCCTGACTTTAAGATCCTGAAAAAGGAGTGGGCAAAGCTGTCTATTGACAAGGGACTGCTATACAGGACTGTTAAGCAGGGTGGTCAGTGTGTGAGACAACTGGTGCTCCCTAAGCAATTCCATGGTCTGGTTTTTAAGCTGCTGTACGACGATAGTGGCCACTTGGGGTTTGACAAGTCATATAGTCTGGTTCGGGACAGGTTTTACTGGCCTCGTATGAAGCTTGATGCAGAGAAATACTGTAAGACGTGAGCGCTGCATCAAGCGGAAAACGTTGCCTCAGAGGGCTGCTCCTCTTTCCCACATACAGAGTTCTGGACCCATGGATTTGGTGTGCATAGATTTTCTTTCGATTGAGCCTGACTCTCGAAATGTTTGCAATGTGTTGGTCGTCACTGACCATTTCACGCGTTATGCACAAGCCTTTCCTACTAAGGACCAGACAGCTGTCACAGTGGCAAGGACTCTCTGGGAGAGATATTTTATTCATTATGGCTTGCCCACCCGTATCCACTCCGACCAGGGTAGGGACTTCGAGAGTAGACTGGTGACTGAGATGTTGACAATGTTGGGTGTGAAAAAGTCGAGGACGTCTCCTTACCACCCCCAGGGTGACCCACAACCTGAGAGGTTCAATAGGACTTTGTTAGACATGTTGGGCACCCTAGAGTCACATCAAAAGTCAAAGTGGAGTCAGCATATAGCACATTTGGTGCATGCGTATAATTGCACTCCTAATGAGGCTACCGGGTACTCACCCTATTTCTTGATGTTTGGTCGGGAGGCTCGCCTCCCTGTTGATGTTTGCTTTGGTGTTTCATCTGATGACACGTCATTTGCATCACATTTAAAGTATGTGGCAAAGATGAAAGAGGAGTTGCAAGCTGCTTACCAGCTGGCATGTGCCTCTGCGGATAGGATGAATCAGAGCAACAAGGAGAGGTATGACCAGAAAGTTCGCTATCATAGCCTGAGTCCTGGGGATCGGGTTTTGATTAGAAACTTGGGTCTGAAAGGGAAGCAAAAGCTAGCGGATAGATGGAGCTCATGTCTTTACAGTGTTGATGGTCAGCTTTCTGACCTCCCTGTGTACAGGTTGATGCCTGTTGATGGTAATGGACCAGTCAAGGTGATGCACCGTAACCATATCTTGCCTTTAGGACAGGAGGTAAGACTAGGTCCAGGGGTCGCCACCACTCCAGCCGTGGGCCCAAGAGCTGTGAAACACAGAAGGGCTAGGGAAAATCGTAGGACTGGTGTCTCTGAGGTGTTGCCTCCTGTGGTACATGCACAGTCTAGCACTTCTGATTCTGATTCGGAATATGGTTGTTATGCTGAGGATGCAGTGCAACATGCTCCTCTGACTGCTGGCACGCATAATGCCCAGCCTGTACCAGATTCTACTGCGCCGTGTGTCTCCACCACAGTTAGAAGCCCTAGGTTAGTGCCCACACCTAGAGATGTGATAACTCCACTCAACCCTGCACTCCTTACCTCTCCACATAGGTCTCCTGAGGTAGTGAAGGATTTAGTAGCCACAGACCAGGATGTTAGTTGTCCTGATGTTCACTCTGTAGTTTATTCTGCAGCTCCCACAGACTCCGTTCTTCCCTTAGTACGTAGGTCACATAGGGATAGGAAGCCTACTGACTGCTTGACTTATGGCAAGCTAGGAGTGCAGAGCAGGAATGTTGTAGCATCACACTTTGCACTTGCCGAGCCATTCCCTGCACGGTATAAAGTTTCTCATGCCTGGTGGTGTAATCCGCAGGCTCTTTGCAGTACATGCACAGACCGGCCATTCCTTATGCCATGCACTTCACCTGCCTTTACACCCATAGCTAGTTTTTAAGCAATAGGCCATGTTTGTTTTGGGTCTTTGTTTTGTTTTGCTTATTTGTTTTCTTACCTATTTTTCCTGTTCACCTTATAATATATGTAACCCAGCATGGGGGCATGCTGTTTGTTGGTGGGGGGAGAGTGTAAGGTCCTCTAAAATAACACTGTATTTTATACTCTATATTGGATTGCCCTATTTTCTGTGTAATTAACTCCATTTACCATAATGCCTTGTGGTTTGGAATATTTTCACTGTTCTGATGTGTTGTGACGTTCTGTGCATTCGGACCAATCAGACTTATTTGCTCGTTGTAGTTTTATTTGAATTTTGATGTCAGCCAATGGTAATTGGTATATGTTTAATGCCCGCGAGTTCGCGGGCTTTTTGAGATGTTTCATCACTTCGCGAGGGAGAAGCTCAGGGAGTTCCCGCCTGCTGCCGAGCAGAGAGAGATCGCGTTGTTTGTGAGCTCTATTTCAGCACTTATTTTGCAGACAGTCTTTTTATAGTTTGGTCTGCTTGTGGCCATAAACTCCGGTGTCACTCCAGTGAGTGATCTTGCTGTTTTTTTTTTTTCTGCGGACACATCTGCCCTCCGTGCTGTGCCCACCGGAGCGCTTTCGTCAGTCCCGGGAACTCACTGTGTCGGGTCGGGGACCCAGCCAGCTACCGAGGGGTTTGGGGTGAGCAGCATCTTATTCGAGCGAGTTAACCCACAGCAATAGCTAGCCCTCTGCTCAGGAGCATCTGCTGCGTGACTGTACCGACATCTGTAACCTGATCCGTCTGGTTTGACCGGTGGATTGTGAGTAACGCGAACCCACACTTACACTGACACACACACACGCGTTCCTCTGGTCTCGCCTGGATAGCCAGCGTTTTAGAAGGGCATTGCAGCGGTTGCTGTTCTGCCTGCAGTTCAGAGAGCTGCCACCTGTGCACCAACGGGCCCCAACTGCGCGCGCGTTTTTTTCTTGTCCACTTCTTTTCTTTTGATACTTTACCCAATTTTATTTTCTTACTATGTACTGCTGGTATAC
Organism: Neoarius graeffei; assembly: GCF_027579695.1. Taxonomy (NCBI): domain Eukaryota; kingdom Metazoa; phylum Chordata; class Actinopteri; order Siluriformes; family Ariidae; genus Neoarius; species Neoarius graeffei. The sequence goes on from NC_083571.1 coordinate 20,278,594, forward strand.
ACACTGTTGATGTGCTATCTGTAACACCTCTATTATGTAGGCTAATTGTTTCCGCTCTTCTTGTGCCGGTGTTACTATTTTCTTGGTGATTACATTGCATGCTTCTTTGGGAGCATTTATTGTCAAATACTATTATTATTATTATTATTATTATTATTATTATTATTATTATTGCTATTATTATTATTATTATTATTATTATTATTGCTTATTAATAAATATAATCATTATTATTTAATTATATCTTGGGTGTATTGGCTGCTCATTTGGTTCTTTATATTTGAACATTCTGACATGCGCACTGCAGACTAGCTATTAGTTCTTTCACTCATGCTACTGTTATTTTAAAGTCTGAGGAAATACACCATACACTAGCTTCAAAGGTAAGTGTAGTATTTTCGCAGTGGAGGCACCGCGCTGTTAAATTTATCATTTATTAGATTCATGCTTATTATTCTCTCTCTCTACTCATACTTGTACCCTTATGGTATCAGGAATCTCAGCCATCTCACCACTCCACCGCTGAGAACTTAGGACCCTGTTGCGCCATTATTTATTGGGATTTAGGGTAACTCTTTAGTAGCCTATAGCCTACTGTGCTGGGTGATCAGCACCTGTCCAAAAAAAAAAGGGGGTTACATATATATATATAAAATCTCCTTCTCACCCCGGCAGGGGGGTGGTATCCATGTCATCCTCAAGCTCGGGTCCTCTACCAGAGGCCTGGGAGTTTGAAGGTTCTGCGCAGTATCTTCGATGTTCCTAGGACTGCACTCTTCTGGACTGAGGCTTCATATGTTGTTCCTGGGATTTGCTGGAGCCACTTTCCCAGTTTGGGGGTTACTGCCCCAAGTGCCCCCACTACCACGGGGACCACCCTTGACCTTCCACATCCGTTCCAGCTGCTCTTTCAACCCTTGATACTTCTCAAGTTTCTCATGTTCCTTCTTCCTGATGTTGGCGTCAGCTGGGATTGCCACATCTATCACCACCACCCTCTTCTGCTCTTTGTCCACCACCACTATGTCCGGTTGGTTAGCCAGGATCTGTTTGTCAGTCTGGAAGCTGAAGTCCCACAGAACCTTGGCCCTGTTGTTCTCAGCCACCTTCTGTGGTATGGCCCATTGGGACTTGGGTACTTCTATTCCATACTGGTTGCAGATGTTCCTGTATACTATCCCAGCCACTTGGTTGTGCCTCTCCATGTACGCTGATCCAGCTAGCATCTTACACCCTGCTACTATGTGCTGGACTGTTTCAGGGGCTTCTTTGCACAGTCTGCATCTTGGGTCTGATCTACAGTGGTGCTTGAAAGTTTGTGAACCTTTTAGAATTTCCTATATTTCTGCATAAATATGACCTAAAACATCATCATATTTACACACAAGTCCTAAAAGTAGATAAAGAGAACCCAGTTAAACAAATGAGACAAAAATATTATACTTGGTCATTTATTTAGTGAGGAAAATGATCCAATATTACATATCTGTGAGTGGCAAAAGTATGTGAATCTCTAGGATTAGCAGTTAATTTGAAGGTGAAATTAGAGTCAGGTGTTTTCAATCAATGGGATGACAATCAGGTGTGAGTGGGCACCCTGTTTTATTTAAAGAACAGGGATCTATCAAAGTCTGATCTTCACAACACATGTTTGTGGAAGTGCATCATGACACGAACAAAGGAGATTTCTGAGGACCTCAGAAAAAGCGTTGTTGATGCTCATCAGGCTGGAAAAGGTTACAAAACCATCTCTAAAGAGTTTGGACTCCACCAATCCACAGTCAGACAGATTGTGTACAAATGGAGGAAATTCAAGACCATTGTTACCCTCCCCAGGAGTGGTCGACCAACAAAGATCACTCCATGAGCAAGGTGTGTAATAGTTGGCGAGGTCACAAAGGACCCCAAGGTAACTTCTAAGCAACTGAAGACCTCTCTCACATTAACATTAGCCAATGTTCATGAGTCCACTATCAGGAGAACACTGAACAACAATGGTGTGCATGGCAGAGTTGCAAGGAGAAAGCCACTGCTCTCCAAAAATAACATTGCTGCTCATCTGCAATTTGCTAAAAGATCATCACGTGGACAAGCCAGAAGGCTATTGGAAAAATGTTTTGTGGATGGATGAGACCAAAATAGAACTTTTTGGTTTAAATGAGAAGTATTATGTTTGGAGAAAGGAAAACACTGCATTCCAGCATAAGAACCTTATCCCATCTGTGAAACATGTTGGTGGTAGTATCATGGTTTGGGCCTGTTTTGCTGCATCTGGGCCAGGACAGCTTGCCATCATTGATGGAACAATGAATTCTGAATTATACCAGCAAACTCTAAAGGAAAATGTCAGGACATCTGTCCATGAACTGAATCTCAAGAGAAGGTGGGTCATGCAGCAAGACAATGACCCTAAGCACACAAGTCATTCGACCAAAGAATGGTTAAAGAAGAATAAAGTTAATGTTTTGGAAGGGCCAAGTCAAAGTCCTGAACTGAATCCAATTGAAATGTGGAAGGACCTGAAGCGAGCAGTTCATGTGAGGAAACCCAACATCCCAGAGTTGAAGCTGTACTGTACAGAGGAAGGGGCTAAAATTCCTCCAAGCTGATCAATGGTTACCAGAAACGTTTAGTTGCAGTTATTGCTGCACTAGGGCTCACCTCAGATACTGAAAGCAAAGGTTCACATACTTTTGCCACTCACAGATATGTAATATTGGATCATTTCCCTCAGTAAATAAATGACCAAAGTATAATATTTTTGTCTCATTTGTTTAACTGGGTTCTCTTTATCTACTTTTCAGACTTGTGTGAAAATCTGATGTTTTAGATCATATTTATGCAGAAATATATGAAATTCTAAAGGGTTCACAAACTTTCAAGCACCACTGTACTTCCAACAACAAATTATTCAAACTGCTTCTAACCCAAAAACATTATGGCAGACGCTTAAACTCATCACTGGTGAAAACGAGAAGAAAAAGAATGCCTGTCTATATTCAGATTTGCCTACAAGGTACTCTTATTTCTGAATCTGAAAAGATTGCAAATGTTTTCAATAATTACTTTGTGTCATGTGTTTACTAACTAGCACCAAATTTTGTTATTCCTTCTTATCTCACATCTGTTTTCCTTTCAACACCTCACCAGTTCTCATTTTCTGAGATCTCACAAAATAAGCTGTCTAAAATATTGAATTATTTGAAAAATTCCCATGCTTGTGATATATGGTTTAAATATTAACATTTCAAAATCTCATGCAGACAGGCTCCTACCTTTTTTTCAACATCTTATCAATCTTTGTATCAGACTTTCTATTTTTCCCTCTGGTTGGAAAACTGCTCAAATCAGTCTAATCTTTAAATCTGATGATCCTACTCTTGCTTTAAATTACAGGCCTATGGAGCACTTGCATGTGACGTCACAGCCGATCCAGATTGTGACAGACGCCATCTTGTCGCTCAAACGCCATATTCCGCCTTCTACTTCTGGTTCTATTTCTGCTTTTACGTCTACCTTTTCTTCTGGAAAACCCTACTATATACAATTCTACTTCAACGGCTGCGGCTACAAGCTCTCCCTACCTGTGCACGTTTTTTATGTTTTTTGCGTGTTGTTCGTCTGTACCAGAGTTCAATATCCACTACAACCGTATGGACTTACTGGACATTGGTTTCCAGCAGAAAATGACGGTTTGTAGTGATTTCCATCGCATGCACAACATTCCGGACGAGATAGCGAGACCAGTGGGGTCTCCATGGATTGTTATCGGAAGCAAAGCGAAGGAGGCGGCGCTGGGAGAGGAAGCAAGAGCGAGGCTGCAGAGCCGGCCTGTTGACTAAGCTCAGAAAACAGCCACTCAAACCTCCACTGCCAAGCCTCTACCTCTCCAACGCCAGATCCATGTAAACAAAACGGACGATTTGGAATTACAGCTGGAATTACCTTATTCTATTCTATAATCGGCTGGTCAGTGCTATACTCAATACTTAAGTGACTTACCCATCCAATGAGGATTCTTGTTTACAAGATGCCACATCTGAGTCGCTGACAAATCCTGAATTTCTGTAAAGATAACTGTCCAGAGATTTATAAGCACGCAGTGCTTCACCACTGAACAGCGAGGGAAAGTTAATGAGGTAATTATACACATCTGGGTATTCCGCTGGCAGTTCAAAATCCGGTCATGAAAACTCCGTCCGGTAAGCCATAAGGGTCACTAATCTGTAGATCGTTTATTTTAGACATATATCTAGTTATCTGTTCATTAGAAAAATGAGCCGTGTAGTCCATCGGTTGAAATTGATCCATTCTGTACACGAGTGCAGCAGTATTCAGTGGTGTTTTTGACCGACAAGATGGCGGTTGTGTACTTTCCGGTCACGTGACTGCAAGATCTCTATAGCAATTCTCCCAGCCCTGTGATGACCTGGCGACTTGTCCAGGGTGTACCCCGCCTTTCGCCCGTAGTCAGCTGGGATAGGCTCCAGCTTGCCTGCGACCCTGTAGAAGGATAAAGCGGCTAGAGATAATGAGATGAGATGAGCAATTCTCCCAGTAATATCCTAACTACTTGAAAAAAAAAAAAAAACCTTTTATACAATCAATTGAGTCTTTACCTTGAAAACAACAACTGGCTTAGTGATTCTCAAATGGTTTCCACGCTAACCAATCAACCATGTTGACATTACTACTATTTACTGAACAGATACACAACTCTCTTAACAAAGGTCACATCACTGGAGCTGTTTTTATTGATATTCATAAAGACTTTGACACAGTGAGTCATCAGATTTTGTTAAACAAACTCCTTTCATTTCAATTCTCTTCCTCTGTGATAATACTTTCTTCATATCTAACAAACAGGACGCAAGTTATTAACATTGGTCATGCAACATCTCACTCCTTAGACCGTAACATGGGTGTTCCACAAGGTCCCTTACTTGTTCTTTTGTATATTAATAACCTTCCCCATCTGTTTAAATATTCAAATTGCTTACTGTATGTTGATGATACTGTCATTTTTCTCTCTGACTCTGATCCTGATGTCGTAAATTCTAAATTATCTTCTGACCTTCACTGGCATGACTGGTTGAAAACTAATAATTTAACTATCAATGTTTAGAAAACTGAATGTATTTCCACTCACCTCAGAAATACTTATCCTTTTCTAATCCAATCATTTTTTCAAATCAAACTCTTGTCACCACAAAAACCTATCTTGGCATGCTCCTTGATTCACACCTCACTTATCGAGAGCAGATTCACAAGCTAACAAAAAAGCTTAATCAGAAATTGTATGTTTATAAAAAGATCAGACCATATCTGTCACTCTCTGTTTCTGAAACTTATCTACATGCAATTGTTCTTTCAACAGTATCTTACTGGCTTACAATTTGGTCTCTTACCACAAAGGGAATCATTGAACCTATTGCAAGACTATACAATAGAGCATACAAGAGCCACCATAAACTTCCTATTTGGACTCATCACTGCACTGCATTTTCACATTCAAATGCCATGACTTTTCAGAACTACATAAACAATCATGCTATTCCATTTAATTTTCAGATTCAAACCAACTGTCCCTCAGCAACACTTACTGCTTTTCTTCCAACACACAACATACAACAGGGGTGCATTACTCAATCAGTAATGCATGCACTTCTTTCAGTACCTGCTTATAAAAACACCTATGGTCAGAGATCATTTTTTCATACATACTCCAATAAGATCCCTTATTGCATTAGAACACTATCATCCATCATACATTTTAAAAAGGCATACAAACTTTTCCTGTTTGACAGTTACAGCTGCAATCATTGATCTATTTCTCATACTGGTCAGGTTTTTTATTTTAATTTTTAAAATTTTTTTAATAAATATATTTGCTTCAATCCTCTCCCCTTTCACGGTCTATGTATGTAGCTGCCTGCATTGCTTTAATTTTTGTTGTCATCCTTAATTATGTTTTGTTTGCAAAGGTGGACATTAATGAAATACATTTACTTGAGTACTGTACTTAAGTACACTTTGAGTATCTGTACTTTACTTGAGTATTAATTTATTTGCCAACTTATGACTAACTTCATTACATTTGAAAGACAAATATCATACTTTTTACTCCATTAAATTTCTATCAAGGTCCTCGTTACTCTGAAGTGGCTTTGAAAGTGGATGTTTTTTTCTTTTCTTTTCTAAAACGTGATTGCTTTTATCACAGGTGACACTGAGACAGCCTATCAGTAATCACTAGGGTCATGTCATGTCCATAGATTGTATAAAATCAAGTTCAATGATTTTTCAGCAGCATTATTTAACACGATCGGTTGATGGCAGAATAGAAGGAGGCAGTTCTTCTGGGGAATGCACGCACCCATGTTTCAGTTTTCTGAAAGGAATAAAGAGTTGTTTCATTTTAAATGTTTGCTTTGTTTGCCTAAAACGGAGCACATCACAGCCTACAAAAACTTGCTCTCCGACCTACAGAAGCATATTGAGGTATGTAAACGTTTTATTTCAAGAGAAAGCTTGCAATGAAGTTTTATGTGCTTTTAGAGCTATGTTCCAATACCTATGCAGTCTGGTTAGTCAAATGACTTTCTATGGATTTTCCTGCCAAGTTGCCATAGCCTTGTACATGGCTAACGTTAACACATAGCTAGTTAAATTGGACACTGTTAGTTAGCGTGTAAAAATGGAGTTATGCTAACATTCCAGCAAATTCTGGAAGCAAACATAACCCCATCTGTAAAAAAGCTGAAGTTGAAAAGAGGATGGCTTCTACAAATGGATAATGATCCTAAACACACCACAAAATCCACAATAAGACTACCTCAAGAGGCACAAGCTGAAGGTTTTACCATGGCCCTCACAGTCCCCTGATCTGATTTTCAACATTATTGAAAATCTGTGGATAGACCTCAAAAGAGCAGTGCATGTAAGACAGCCCAGGAATCTCTCAGAACTGGAAGACTTTTGCAAGGAAGAATGGATGAAAATTCCTCAAACAGATTTGAAAGATTCTTGGCTGGCTACAAAAAACATTTACAAGCTGTTATACTTGCCAAAGGGGGTGCTACTAAGTACTAACCATGCAGGGTGCCCAAACTTTTGCTTTCGACCCTTTTCCTTTTTTGTCATTTTGAAAATGTAAAAGATGAAAAAAAAAATTTTTGTTTAAAATATAAAAGGGAATGGGGGGGCGCTAGAGAGCCCGAACAAGATGGCAGCATAGTGTGACAGCTCCGTACAGCTTCGCACATAAAACAGCCCTAAACTTTGGCGAACCTGGTCAACTATTCTAGTACAAATAATGCCTAAACCCCCAGCAGCAAAGTGTTATCTTCTCAAACGCTCGCAAAACAAGCTCACGTAGCACGAAGACAGTGTCTTCGGATGAGAGCATCGAAGCTAGCAACATGGCTAATGTAGCCGAAGTGCTGACTGAGCTGAAGTCACTCCGCTCTGAGTTCAGCACGAAGCTGGACGGAATCAACAACCAGTTGGGGGAGCTGACGAACTCTATCTCGGTGATGGAGAACAATCTAGGTGAAATCAAACGAGATGTGAAAGCCAATGAACGACGTGTTGAGGAGGCTGAAGCCCACATAGCCACTACAGAGGACACATTGGATAAGACAGAGAGGGCTCTGTCCTCTGCCTGCTGTCTGTTGTTGCCCAAATGAGGATGGGTTCCCTTTTGAGTCTGGTTCCTCTCGAGGTTTCTTCCTCATGTCGTCTGAGGGAGTTTTTCCTTGCCACCGTCACCACAGGCTTGCTCATTGGGGATAGATTAGGGACAAAATTAGCTCATGTTTTAAGTCGTTCAAATTCTGTAAAGCTGCTTTGCGACAATGTTTATTGTTAAAAGCGCTATACAAATAAACTTGACTTGACTCTGGCTAAAGCGACAAAGTGGCTCACATACCTGGAGGAAAAAGTCCATATTATAGGTGGAGGTCAGTAATTCAAAGTACAGCGCTAACAGGGATGATTTGAAACAGAGGACCTGGAAAACCGCGGGAGGAGGAAAAACATCCGACTGTTTGGTCTTAAGGAGGGAGCTGAGGGTGAGCATCCTCTCTTGGACTTCACAAACATGCTGCCCAAATGGCTGGGCACTGAACCCGAGAGAACATTCACACTGGAAAGAGTCCATCGCACCCTGGCCCCAGCAATTCCAAACCAGAACCGAGCTGCCCTCCTCCGCTTCCTCAACTACCAAGATAAAGAATTCGTCCTGCGCTCCACAAGACAGCGGGACATTACGCATGACGGATCCAAACTCGCGTTCGTCCAGGACTTCTCAGCGGAAATGATCCGACGAAGACGGGAGTTCAACGCTGTAAAAAGCTGTTTGTTGACATGGGAAGCTTCCGTGGATTTCATCTCCAACCATGCAAGCTAAGAGTGCTACACAACGGGAAGATCCTGATGTTTTCCTCCTCACAATAGGCCGAGGAATTCTACCGCAACATCTCCGCTAAATAACCTATACATGACCAGGTTTGAACCGTTTCTCATACATGGAGAGGGATGAGTGTATTAACTTATGTGCAGGGAAATAAGCTCAACACCGGGCTTAGTGCTGGCTACTTAAACCAATTTGCTCTACAACAGTAAGAAACATGAACAATCATACTATCTATCATACAATCAAACAATCATACAGACTAATACTGGCTACTGTAAAACATGTAAAAACTGCAGTTTTATTTTATTCTATTGTATTTATCTATTTTCTTTGAATACTTTGTAAGTGACTGTCACTTTATTTTGGATATGTGATTAGTGCCTTCTTAACATGGCAAAAAGAAAAGAGTATCGGTATTGAGATGGGGTGCAGGCAACAAGTGTGTGGACTCTACAAACCCTGTCATTAATCAAAATTGGTTTCAAATTGTTTTACATAATACTTATGGCTGGACACTTTGATTTTTAATATACTTGGAAATAGTATGTTTAAGTTCAAGTCAACTTCATTGTCAATAATGCCATATATGCAGGACATACAGAGAATTGAAATTGCGTTTCCCTCTTATCTGCAGTGCAAACAGTAATAAACATGAAATATAAAATATAGGTACAAGATATAAACTATAAAAAGGAAAAAAGGGGGGAGGGGGCTACACAGACAAGCTAAAGCTATCTAAGAAAAGACAAGACAGTGGGAATCCAGAAAGTACAAATGTGGCAGTGTGAACAGAATTAACGGTATAAATTTAAATGTGACGAATGACAATATAAACAGAATGAACAATGTAAACAGGAACAGCAGTCTGACATTATAGTTATTATCAGTATAAATATAAATAAATAAATGGCAGTATGAGCAGAATTTTCAGTGTAAGTATAAATATGGCAGATATGACAGTATAGAGTGCTTCGAGATCAGTGCGAACCCGGCGGCGACCATATTGGAAGTCAAACGTCGCTGTGTCAGTGCATTGTTGTTGCTCAGTGAAGCAAAATGCCGAACACATGTGTCATTGTTGGCTGTAGTTGCCGGGGGGAAAAGGGTGGCAAAAGCTTCCACAGACTCCCTAAAGTCGTGACTAACCAGGGAATTGCAGCACAGGAGAAAAGCGAGCGGAGGAGACGACAGTGGCTGGCTGCCATTAACCAATCAAATTTAGGACAACTAGACTGTATCTGGATTTGTTCTGATCACTTTGTGACAGGTAGGTTAAATTGCCTTGAATTTCATAGTTACTAAAATAAATGTGATACAAACTATTGTCTTTTCTATGTACTTTCAGCAATGATTAATGGATATATTTGTCACATTAGGTAGCTTATGTCTACTGCAGTGCATTATTGCATCAAATGGCATTTAAGATCTAGGCCTAGTAATGTTTATGTACACATGCTGTTAGTACAAGTTACATACTAGGCCTACATTTTATTCACTGACTAAAATAATTGATAATTATGCGGCAACAAGCTTGGGTCAGCTTTCCATTCCTTCTCACTAACAGTGTATGGATCTACATTCCCAATTAAATGTACCTTCTCAGCATAACGCTCCCGTGCCTGCTTATCCAAACTTTCACAGTAGTGCTCCATCACTTCAGATGTCTAAATTCTTTAAAAAAATCAAAGCTTCTAAGCCCTCTAACGCAGAAACGAATTGGTGAATGTTTACTCTATGATGTGTACTCTATGAGCGCTCTGGAGTGACTTCCAAGATGGCCGCGCCGACCGCATGGTTACTATTTTTAGCATCATCTCAGAGCCCTCTATACCGGTAAACACTCACCTGGACACTAAGGACTCTTACATGCGGATGCTGTTCTTAGACTTTAGTTCAGCATTTAACACAATCATAACAGAGGACAAATTATTATAATTCCTTTTCTTTAAGTATCTCGGGATCTTGTTCACGAGTGAGGGAAGGATGGAGCGTGAGATCGACAGGCGGATCGGTGCAGCCTCCGCAGTGATGCAGTCGCTTTACCGGTCCGTCATGGTGAAGAAGGAGCTGAGCCAAAAGGCGAAGCTCTCAATTTACTGGTCGATCTACGTTCTGACTCTCACCTATGGTCATGAGCTTTGGGTAATGACCGAAAGAACAAGATCGCGGATACAAGCGGCCGAAATGAGTTTCCTTCGCAGGGTGGCTGGGCGCTCCCTTAGAGATAGGGTGAGAAGCACAGTCACTCGGGAGGAGCTCGGAGTAGAGCCGCTGCTCCTCCACATCGAGAGGAATCAGCTGAGGTGGCTCGGGCATCTTTTTCGGATGCCTCCTGGACGCCTCCCTGGGGAGGTGTTCCAGGCATGTCCCCCAGGAGGAGGCCCCGGGGAAGACCCAGGACATGCTGGAGGGACTATGTCTTTCGGCTGGCCTGGGAATGCCTCGGTGTTCTGCCCGAGGAGCTGGCCGAGGTGTCTGGGGAAAGGGAAGTTTGGGCTTCCATGCTAAGACTGCTGCCTCCGCGACCCGGTCCCGGATAAGCAGAAGAAGACAAGATGAGATCTTTCCCTCTTTTTCCCCTCAGTCATTGGTATCTGAATTAAACCAGCCCTTATGATCATGATGATTGAAGAGTCAACCAACAGATATAAATATTTCATTTTTTACCTGCATGCATGTTTTGTATAACGAGTTACCACCCAAGAAAGCTAAGCTTGAATTCTTTTTTTTTTACCTGCTTTCCTAGTAAGTAAGTAAGTAAGTAATTTATTTGTATAGCACATTTAAAACCAAAGTGCTTCACAGTAAAATAGTAAGAAAAATAAAATAGAATAAAATAAATTAAAATAAATAAATACAAAATATACAGAAATATACAGGTACCAGTACTAACAGATGAGACAGAGCAAACAAGACAGGAAAGAAACAACAGCACAGCAATACAACAATACATACATGTGGCAGCAGGGGCGTGGTCAAGCGCTGGTCTGTGACAGGAGGGCGGAGTCAGGGAAGGTAAGTGGCAGAATCACTTCACCTGAGAGCAATTAACCTGTGTTTGTGTGTCTTCCCAGTGACCGCGCCCTATATGAGGAGGGAGAGTGAGAGCGGAGGGAGCTCAACCCTGAACCAGACGCCAGTTGTGTGTGTCTGTGTGAGTGATATTGTTAAACTGAAAAGTGTGGCAATAAAGCCAATTTATAAAACCTGATCTCTGTCCTGCCGTCCTCTGTGCTCCACCCACACGTAGGGAGTTTTACAGTGGTGCCGAAACCCGGGACAGTGGAGCACCAAACCAGCAGCCCCATGGAATCCTCCCCGTTCGCCGATCTGGTCCACACCCTCGCCACGGCTCAGCAAAGCCAGCACCAGGCACTCATCACGCTCCGAAAGGAGCAGGAGCAGCGCTTCGAAGCCCTGGTGCTGGCCCAGCAGGAAGATCGCGAGGCGTTCTGGCATCTCCTCGCGTCAGCGGGGTCCACCAGCGCTCCGGCCGCGGGCCCGTCTCCCCTCATTGTCACCAAGATGGGCCCGCAGGACGACCCTGAGGCGTTCATCATGTTGTTTGAACAGGTCGCCGAAGCCTCGGGGTGGCCGATGGAGCAGCGCGCGGCGCGCCTCCTCCCCCTGCTCACGGGAGAGGCACAGCTGGCCGCGCTACAGCTCCCCGCCGACCGCCAGCTGGCCGACACGGACCTCCGCCGGGCCGTCCTCCAGCGCGTGGGGCGCACACCGGAGCAACAGCGCCAGCACTTCCGCGCGCTGCGACTGGAGGAAGTCGGCCGGCCGTTCGCGTTCGGCCAGCAGCTCCGGGACGCCTGCTGGCGGTGGCTGAGGGCCAACAATCGCGACGCCGAGGGAATCGTCGACCAGGTGGTACTGGAACAGTTCATCGCCCACTTACCAGCCGGAACCGCGGAGTGCGTCCAGTGCCACCGCCCGGCGTCGCTGGATCAGGCAGTCGAGCTGGCAGAGGATCATTTGGCGGCTGTCCCGGCGGCAGGACAGCAGATGGCATCTTCTCTTCTCTCTTCTTCTCTCTCTCTCTCTCTCTCTCTCTCCTCCTGTGTCTCGTCCTCGCCCCATTCCCCCTCCGCGGAGGCGGGGGCCGGCACCCCCCCAGCCGGCCCGCCGCACCCGCGGTGCCCTCCCGTTTCTCCCTTCTGTGTCTGTCTCTCCCCCACCTCAGGTGAGTGAGCCCCAGATCACCGGTGCAGAGGGAAAGCCCGGACCGGTTTGCTGGCGCTGCGGGGAGCCGGGCCACCTTCAACAGCAGTGCACGGCAATGGAAGTGGGCGCGGTGGTTCGGATCCCCGACGCGCCAGAGGCCGCCCTCGATCGGGCCGGAGCGTATCGCATACCGGTGAGTATCCAAGGGGCTACATATCAGGCGTTGGTGGATTCTGGTTGTAATCAGACCTCAATTCACCAAAGCCTGGTCCAAAATGAGGCATTGGGGGGAGCACAAGGGGTGAAGGTGTTATGTGTGCACGGGGATGTTCACAGCTACCCTTTGGTGTCGGTCCACATTATTTTCAGAGGGAAAAAATTTATAGTGAAGGCGGCGGTTAATCCTCGCCTTACCCACTCTCTAATTTTGGGGACTGATTGGCCGGGATTTCGGGGTTTAATGACATGCCTAGTCGAGAGTGGGTCCTGCCATTTGACAGGGGGAGGTCCCGGTGTCGCTTTGGCGGGAGCAGCTGTCACAGAGCCGTCTACGTCATCTCCGCGTCAGAGTGAGGAGCCGCCGGCTCCTCCTCTCTCTATTGGGGAATCCCTTGCGGATTTCCCATTAGAGCAGTCGCGAGACGAGACTCTGTGGCATGCGTTTGACCAAGTGAGAGTAATCGATGGTCAAACGCTCCAGCCGAACGCCACCCCGTCCTTCCCCTACTTCGCAATTATGAAGGATAGATTATACCGAGGGACACAGGACACTCAAACTAAAGAGCGCGTCATGCAGCTTTTAATTCCGAAGAGCCGCCGGGAATTGGTATTCCAGGCGGCTCACTTTAATCCCATGGCTGGACACTTGGGGCAGGATAAAACACTAGCCCGAATAATGGCCCGTTTCTATTGGCCGGGGATTCGCGGCGATGTCTGTAGGTGGTGTACGGCATGCCGCAAATGCCAGTTAGTAAACCCAGCGGCCATTCCAAAAGCGCCTTTGCGCCCTCTACCGTTAATCGAGACCCCGTTTGAGAGTATTGGGATGGATCTCGTCGGGCCATTAGATCGGTCAGCACGAGGGTACCGCTTTATATTAGTTCTGGTGGACTATGCAATGCGATACCCAGAAGCAGTGCCTCTTCGCAATATCTCAGCACGCAGTATTGCCGAGGCACTCTTCCGTGTCATCTCCCGAGTTGGAATCCCGAAAGAGATTCTGACTGATCAAGGCACTACGTTTATGTCACGAACACTGCACGAACTGTATGGGTTATTGGGGATTAAGCCGATCCGCACCAGCGTGTATCACCCACAAACGGACGGTTTAGTGGAACGATTCAACCGCACCCTCATAAATATTATTAAAAATTTCGTAAGTGAGGACGCACGTAACTGGGATAAGTGGCTCGAACCCTTGCTGTTCTCAGTGCGAGAGGTCCCCCAAGCCTCCACGGGGTTCTCCCTGTTTGAATTATTATATGGGCGTAAGCCGCGCGGCATCCTGGATGTGCTGCGGGAAAATTGGGAGGAGGGACCTTCACAAAGTAAGAACGAAATTCAGTACGTTATGGACCTGCGCGCAAAACTCCACACGCTCACCCACCTAACTCAGGAGAATTTGCGGCAGGCCCAGGAACGGCAAGCCCGCCTGTACAACAAGGGTACGCGCCTTAGAGAGTTCACACCGGGAGATAAGGTACTCGTACTGTTGCCCACGTTGAGCTCCAAATTGATTGCCAAGTGGCAAGGACCCTTTGAGGTCACACGGCGAGTCGGGGACGTCGACTATGAGGTGAGGCGAACGGACAGGGGTGGGGCGCTACAGATTTACCACCTCAATCTGCTTAAACTCTGGAACGAGGAGGTCCCCGTGGTGTTGGTGTTGGTGGTTCCGGAGAAGGCGGAGCTGGGGCCGGAGGTTCAAAAGGGAACATTGGCATCATGTACCTCTCCGGTCCCCTGTGGAGACCACCTCTCCCCGACCCAACTCACGGAGGTCGCCCAGTTGCAGGCCGAGTTTTCGGATGTGTTCTCGCCCCTGCCCGTTCGCACTAACCTCATAGAGCACCACATCAAGATGCCCCCGGGGGTGGTAGTGCGTAGCCGCCCTTACAGGCTACCCGAACACAAAAAAAAGGTGGTTCGGGAAGAACTTCAGACCATGCTCGAAATGGGCATCGTCGAGGAGTCCCACAGTGACTGGAGCAGCCCGGTGGTCTTGGTACCCAAGGCCGACGGGTCGGTCCGGTTCTGTGTGGACTATAGGAAAGTCAACGCGGTGTCTAAATTTGACGCGTACCCAATGCCTCGTATTGACGAGCTGCTCGATCGACTAGGCACGGCTCGCTTTTATTCGACACTGGATTTGACGAAGGGATACTGGCAGATCCCCTTGACTCTACTATCCCGAGAAAAAACAGCCTTTTCCACACTGTTTGGGTTACACCAATTCGTCACACTTCCGTTTGGGCTGTTTGGGGCGCCCGCTACGTTTCAGCGGCTGATGGATCGGGTCCTCCGCCCCCACGCCACCTATGCGGCCGCCTATCTGGATGACATCATCATATATAGTAATGACTGGCCGAGGCACTTGGAACACCTAAGGGCCGTCCTTAGGTCGCTGAGGCGGGCGGGTCTCACAGCCAACCCAAAGAAGTGTGCGATTGGGCTGGTGGAAGTACGGTATCTGGGCTTCCACTTGGGCAACAGGCAGGTGCGTCCCCAAATTAATAAGACCGCAGCGATTGCGGCCTGCCCGAGGCCCAAGACCAAAAAGGGGGTCAGACAGTTCCTGGGGCTGGCTGGCTATTATCATAGGTTTATACCTAATTATTCGGACGTCACCAGCCCTCTGACTGACCTCACTAAAAAGGGAGCGCCAGATCCGGTCCAGTGGATGGAGCAGTGTCAGCGGGCTTTCTCTGAGGTAAAGGCTGCACTGTGTGGGGGGCCACTTTTACACTCCCCTGACTTCTCTCTCCCTTTTATGTTGCAGACAGATGCGTCGGACAGAGGGCTGGGGGCCGTTTTGTCCCAGCAGGTGGAGGGGGAGGACCGCCCGGTCCTTTACATCAGTTGGAAGCTGTCAGTGCGTGAGGGGCGCTACAGCACGATTGAGAAGGAGTGCCTGGCGATCAAGTGGGCAGTCCTCGCCCTCCGTTACTACCTGCTGGGGCACCCTTTCACCCTCTGTTCGGACCACGCGCCCCTCCAGTGGCTCCACCACATGAAGGATGCCAACGCGCGGATCACCCGTTGGTATCTGGCACTCCAACCCTTCAACTTCAAGGTGGTCCACAGGCCGGGGGCGCAGATGGTCGTGGCGGACTTCCTCTCCCATCAAGGGGGGGGGGGAGTCGGCTGCAGGCCGGACGGGCGCCCGGCCTGAGTCGGGCGGTGGGGGTATGTGGCAGCGGGGGCGTGGTCAAGCGCCGGTCTGTGACAGGAGGGCGGAGTTGGGGAAGGTAAGTGGCAGAATCACTTCACCTGAGAGCAATTAACCTGTGTTTGTGTGTCTTCCCAGTGACCGCGCCCTATATGAGGAGGGAGAGTGAGAGCGGAGGGAGCTCAACCCTGAACCAGACGCCGGTTGTGTGTGTCTGTGCGAGTGATATTGTTAAACTGAAAAGTGTGGCAATAAAGCCAATTTATAAAACCTGATCTCTGTCCTGCCGTCCTCTGTGCTCCACCCACACGTAGGGAGTTTTACAATACAGTAATAGGGTCTCCATCCCAGAATCCCACAATTTCAAAGGTCATTGAAGGCAAGTCTAAACAGGTGTGTTTTGAGAGAGGTTTTAAACACTGACACCTCAGATGCAGATCTCAGTTCCTGTGGTAGACTATTCCAGAGACGTGGGGCATAGACACTAAAGGCCCTGTCCCCTTTCATGGAAAGCCGTGCACGTGGGACCATCAGCTGTCCCTGGGATGCAGATCTCAGTGACTGTAAAGGGACATATGGACTTAACATGTCCACTATATATGTTGGAGCACGTCCATGTAATGCTTTAAAAACTGTCAGTGCTACTTTGTACTGGATTCTAAACTTCACAGGGAGCCAATGTAGGTCCGCCAATATGGGTGTGATGTGATCTCTTTTCCTGGCTCCAGTAAGTAGCCTGGCTGCTGCGTTTTGGACTAGCTGTAAACGTGCAAGAGATGATTCACAAATGCCAGTGTAAAGCGCATTACAATAGTCCAGTCTTGAGGTAATAAAAGCATGTATGAGTTTCTCAAGATCTGGTATCGTTAAAAAAGATTTTAACTTGGCTATTTTAACTAAGCTGAAAAAAGCTGCCCTTTACAACAGCATTTATCTGCTTATCAAATTTTAGCTCTGAGTCAAATAGTACACCAAGATTTCTGACTAGGGGTTTGCTAAAAGCAGTTAGAGGGCCAAGATCTTTCTTCAGGGCCTCAGTTTTGTTAGGAGGTCCAAATAGTATTACCTGTTTTGTTGGCATTTAACTGCAAAAAACTGTGAGCCATCCATGTTTTGACCTCTGTGATGCAGTCACTGAGCAATTTCATGGAGCCCTGGCTTCCAATGGGCAGAGGAAGGTACAGTTGCAGATCATCTGCATAAAAATGAAATGAAATGTTGTGCTTGTGCAGGATTTGACCTAGAGGAAGCATATAAAGAGAGAAAAGAAGAGGGCCCAAAATGGACCCTTGTGGGACTCCAGAGGTCAAGGTAGCTGGTGTGGATGAAAAGGTCCCAATGTTAACAGTGTAAGATCTGTGCTTAATGTAGGAAATAAACCACTGTAGAGCCATGCCTCTAATACCCACACAATGTTCTAGATGCTCAATGAGAATGTCATGGTCCACTGTATCAAAAGCAGCACTCAGATCTAATAAAACCAGTATAGAACAATTTCCAGAATCTACATTCATTAACAGGTCATTTGTAACTTTAACAAGAGCAGACTCTGTGCTGTGAAATGCCCTGAAACCTGACTGAAAAGTTTCAAAGATGTTATTGCTCTGCAGAAAAGATGTCAGTTGGACAGAGATAACTTTTTCTAGAACTTTACTTAGAAATGGTAGTTTAGATATAGGCCTATAGTTACTTAAGTTGTTTACATCCAAATTATGCTTCTTTAAAAGAGGCTGGACTATGGCCTGTTTGAAGCAGTTAGGAACTGTACCATGCACAAGGCTAGAATTTATAATAGCCAGAACATCATAACCAATAGTATCAAAGTTTGCTTTAAAAAACCAGGAGGGCATTACATCATTTGCAGAGGTAGAGGATTTCATGTGTCTGATAATGTCTGATAGATTAGAATATGAAATCAATTCAAAACATTCAAAAGTCATAGTGGCTGGTGTGTAAATAGGTCTTATTCCAGTGATTAATATGTTGGACCTAATGCTTTCCACCTTACCAACAAAGAACTTCAAAAAGTCCTCGCAGTTTTTGTGTGATGCATTTGGACCCCTACATGGTGTCGGATTTAAAACTGAATTTATTTTCTTAAATAAAAATGCAGGTTTGTGCTGATTTATGGTGATCAACCCAGAAAAATACTTTGCTTTTTCGGATGCAGCCAGCTCTTGGAAAATACACAAACTTGACTTAAACATCTCAAGTGACACCTGAAGCCTATCATTTTTCCATCTACGCTCTGCTCTTCTACAAGCTTGTCTTGCAGAACGAACAGTCTCATTCAGCCAAGGTTGAGATTTAAATCTGGGGTTGTAAATTCTAAGAGGAGCAGCCACATCTAATGCTAAGCCACAGTTACTCATAAAAACAGACACAAGCTCCTCAGTGCTCACATGAGGGCAGGGATGAGAGTGAGATAGATTAGAATATTCCTCAGAGAATTGAGATGGAGATGAAGGAGAAAACTTCCTAGAATAGTGTTGTGCAGTTTTGATAACTGTCTGATTTGTGGGCAATAACGCCTTAAACAGAACTGTTTTATGATCAGAAAAAACAGTATCCATTACAGTGACTGCATCAACACTAAAACCATGGGTCAAGACCAAATCTAGTGTATGACCATGTTCATGAGTAGGACCTTTTACATTTTGAGTGAAATCAAAAGAGTCCAGCATATTATTGAATTATTTGCACAGCATATGTGAATATTAAAGTCTCCCAAAACCAAAATCTGATCATACTGCACCCTTACTGAGGACAGAAGGTCAGAAAAGTCTTTGAGAAAGTCTTTGTTTATTTTCGGAGGTCTGTATATGAGAATACACAGCAAAGTATTTGTAGTGTCAATGCTAAATGTTAGAGATTCAAAGCTCTTGTATGTATCAGTTGTGAGAACGGAGCATTTAAACTGATTTTTGTAAAGCACAGCGATCCCACCACCTTGTCCAACGGTGAGTTTAGGAAACTGCAGTTTGCAGGGCACAGGTCAGAGAATGGACTTACATCATCCACACGCAGCCACGTCTCTACTAGGAATAAGAAATCCAGATCGCTTGAAGTAAAAAAATCGTTTAAAATAAATGTCTTATTGAAGACTGACCTCACGTTGGCCAAAGCCATCTTCCTTGTTGAAACGGAACTTCCAGACGTCTGAGATTGATGTTGCAGAAGCCTCAGGTTGTGGTGTTCAACACCTCTGTTCCTGGATGTAAACAGCTTACGCTGGTGGTTGAGTCGTACAGGAAAACAAAGAGATGTCACCGTTGAGACCGGACAGAGAAGAACAAGGTGAGAGTGGTTTTGATTCCGATGGAGACGGCGTAGTTTCACCCGTAAGCCAGCATGCCTCCCTCGCTTTCTGTGGCTCTTTCTCCGTGGTAGAAAGCAGCAGGGCATAGGCCGAAAGCAGTCCTGGATTCCAGGGTGACGCTGATGATAGAACTGATCCCACCCGGTAGTATGCGAATGTATATCCACATTTGAGCGTATTGTAAGCAGTGCGTCGCGATCATACTTAATATACAACGCCATTGTTGAGTGGAGCCCCCAAACAAAAATATAAACACAAACATACAAATAAAGAACAGGTACCGGCAGGACAGGTAGAAAGCGACGGCAAGCCGAAAGACATACTGGCGCCATCTTGAACTGGGTGTGACTTCACTGATGAAGTGTAACTTTCCTGCACAGAGATATTGTTCTTTTTAAACAAGATGTGCGTTGTTGACGGATGATTGTTACCTGCCGGTCAACTTGAGGGTGTTACTTGTTACAGTGGGGTTGCCTTGTCGTTTGTGGACTAGGCTAGGGTTTTGGAGAGGCGGGGTCGGGGGTGGTAGAGGGGGGCCCTCATGCTCTACCTATGTTACATTCTCTTACTATTCTGTTAGTCTGTTTTTATCGTTTCCTTTACCTTTATTTTGCCATGGTTGCACAAAATCGTTATAACATGCAGAACCCAGCATGTCTAGTACACTTAATGTGATAACTTTTAATGTCAGAGGCCTTGGCCACCCAATTAAGAGGAACAGAGTTCTTACATTCCTAAAAAAGGAAAAAGTGGACATTGCTTTCCTTCAAGAAACTCATCTGTCTAATGAGGAGCACAAAAAACTCAAGAGGGACTGGGTTGGGCAGGTCTGTTTCTCCAGCTTTACTAGTAACAAAAGGGGAACAGCAATACTTATTCATAAAAAATTTGCCTTTCATATTCAAGGAGCAATATAACGACTGTGTGGGCAGACACAGACTCGGGGGATGCTGTATGGAGAAGAACTGACATTGCTGAATGTACGGTATATGCACCAAACGAGGATAGCCCGAAATTCATGTTGGATATGATCACCCAATTTAATCAATACAATACAGACCTTGGAATACTTGCTGGAGATTTCAATTGTTGTATGGATAGTAACTTGGACAAATCCTCAACCACACTAACCCCAATGCCTTGAAGACCTTGAGGTTAGCCTCGACTGATGTAGGTCTGGTTGATGTCTGGAGAGAGCTTAATCCTACAAGGAAAGACTATACCTTCTATTCGACTAGACACAAATCATACTCCCAACTAGACTTATTTTTCTTACCTCAGAATCATCTCTCATCCATAGTTTCATGTGATATTGGGCCTATTCTTATATCCAACCACTCACCAGTCCATTTGACGTTATCCCTCCCTCAGCAGACAAACCAAACTAAGGTTCAAGTGAGGTTCAATGCCTCACTTCTCACAGACTCTGAAGCGTGTAACAATTTTAGAAAATGGTTAGAGCAGTACAGACAAGATAATGCGTCCTCCCCTGTTACTCCTGCAGTGATGTGGGATGCAGCTAAAGAAGTAATTAGGGGCCAGCTGATCTCTTATACATCTGCAAAGGAAAAATCTATTATTAAACAAACAGAACAGCTTAAAGAGTTAATTAGTTTGGAACAATCCCACAATCTCCTACAGAGGAAAACCTGAAGAAATTAAATACAGCCAGAACTAATCTCAATCTCATCCAAACGGAACATATCAAAAAGCTTCTGTTCTTTACCAGACAGCAGTATCACGAATATGGTAATAAGCCCAGTAGGCTTCTAGCCTATCAACTCAAAAAATAACGTGCAGAAAACACAATAAAGTGTACACGTAATGCAACAGGCCAGTTGAAATACGATACACAATCAATTCAGTCCTCATTTCTTGTTTTTTATACACAGCTTTATGCATCAGAAAACCCCTCCGAAATGGATATTGATAGATTTTTGGAAAAAGTACCCTTACCATCTATCTCAGCGGATGAAAAGGAGCAATTGAGTGCTCCATTCACCCCAGATGAGGTGCTGCAAGCAATCAAGTCAATGCCATCCAGAAAAACTCCAGGCTTAGACGGATACTCTGTAGAATTTTATAAGACTTTCTGGGAGCAAATTGAACCAATTTTTATGCCTATGGTTACAGATTTTTTTGAAAATGGAGTTCTTCCTGACATTATGAAGACAGCAATAATATCATTAATGCACAAGAAGGACAAAGATGCCGCTGAGTGAGCATCATTTCGCCCAATTTCACTACTCCCAGTTGATTTTAAGATATTATCAAAATTAATTGCACGCAGGCTGGAAGACCTGCTGCCCCAGATTATTAATCCTGACCAGTCCGGCTTTGTGAAGGCACGGTATGCATCTGATAATATTCGGAGGCTATTAAATATAATCAACCACTCGACCATACAGTACATAACAGAACAGCTCTACTACGTTCGCTTGACGCAGAAAAAGCATTCGATAGGGTCGAATGGTCATATTTGTTTGCCGTTCTGAAGAAATTTAATTTTGGTGAAAAATGTATTGGGTGGGTCAGAACTATGTATAGCAATCCAAAAGCTCAAATATGTATAAATGGTACCCTCACTGAAACATTTAGTTTGTTCAGGGGCTGCCGGCAGGGGTGCTATCTCCATTTTTATTTAACCTGGCAATTGAACCACTTGCAGAAGCCATATGGGCTAATGAAGAGATTGCTGGTATCAATATTGGGAAAACAAAGAATAAAATTTCACTCTATGCTGACGACATAATCCTATATTTAACCAGCCCTGAGCGATCAATCCCATTAGTATTAGACCTCATCAATAAATTTGGAACAATATCAGGTTATAAAGTCAACCTTACAAAATCCAATGCATTATTGATCAATTCATCAGTCTCTAATAGACTCAGGGCCATCTCACTGTTTACCTGGGCTCAGAACAGCTTTAAATATCTTGGGGTGAATGTGGCTTCAAAACTTAAAAGGTCTTTACCTCATAAACTACATTCCACTGTTTAAAAAGGTTAAGGAAGAATTAGAGCACTGGAAAATGCTCCCCGTCTCATTTCTCAGACGAATTAATGTAATCAAAATGAATGTTTTGCCCCATTTTAGTTACTTATTTCAGTCACTGCCCTGTCACTTGGATAAAACATTCTTTAAATCTATAAACAAAATGTTAACCTCTTTTATCTGGAAAAATTCCTTACCAAGAATAGCTTTTAAAAATCTAGAAAGATGGGGGGGCTGGCATTACCAGATTTCCAGATATACTATTGGGCCGCCCAGACAAAGGGCCTGACTGGCTGGGTGCAAAGACGCAACAATGCACATTGGATAGACATAGAAGAAGAACTTTGTACTCCTATTTCTACAACTTTACTATCATTCATTAACAATATAAATGCTCTACGTCAAATAACAAAAACATACGTAGTTTATAACACTCTTTGGGCTTGGCAGGATATAAATAGGTTTTGTGGGAACTTTGGTAAGATTTCCAGGCTTTCCCCTCTATCCTTAAACCCTGATCTGCCATCAATCGGTAGCTCCTTGTTTGCAAAGTGGAGAGAGAATGGGATACATCAGTTCCAACATCTGTTTGTCAGGGATACACTTAAATCCTTTGCAGAATTAATGTCAGAATATAAAATTCCAAAACAGGACTTTTATAAATACTTACAAATTTGCCATCTAATAGACACGATGAAAAGGGAAAAACACTTGGCTATGGGACTGACAGATCTCGAGGAAATATTGGTGAAATCTACAACATTAAAAGGAAAAATCTCTGTAATCTATAATGGTTTGTTGTATCACTGTAGCTCTTCCTCAACCCCTCTTACACTGCAAAACCCGATAAGGTCACGGAGCTCAAAAATTTTATTGAAACCGATTACGTAAAAATTTTTGAGGTAAGTAACTTAAATTTTTTTAAGGTAAGATTTCTTAAAAATTACAATTAATTGTAACTATAGTGTAATTTTTAAGAAATCTTACCTTAAA
Source organism: Neoarius graeffei (assembly GCF_027579695.1). Taxonomy (NCBI): domain Eukaryota; kingdom Metazoa; phylum Chordata; class Actinopteri; order Siluriformes; family Ariidae; genus Neoarius; species Neoarius graeffei. The sequence goes on from NC_083571.1 coordinate 20,301,877, forward strand.
AAATTTAAGTTACTTACCTCAAAAATTTTTACGTAATCGGTTTCAATAAAATTTTTGAGCTCAGTGATCTTATCGGGTTTTACAGTGTAGGAACATATGGCAGAAGGATTTGGGATGTGCCTTTGACGATGATCAGTGGGATACTATGTGTCAGAATGTTTTCCCCCCCCCCCCCTCACTGTCCTGTAATAAAATAATCAAACAAAATAAATTTATGCATAGGACGTATCTTACTCCACTCCGCCTAAGTAAAATGTTCCCTAACTCATCCTCCAGATGTCATCATTGTAAAACATGTAAAGGGTTAATTATGCATGGTTTTTGGGAGTGCAGGAAACTAAAATATTTCTGGAAGGCAGTACATGGCATAACTGTTAAGGTTGTGGAAACTCTGCTGGGCATTACACCAACACGGTACCTTTTCGGTACGGAATTGGACAAGACACTGGACACCACGCGCAAGTAGGGGATCACCATAATATCCAATATAGCAAAGAAATGCATCTTGCTCAACTGGAATCAACAGAGATCCCCATCATTTAATTTGTTTAAACAAATCTTAAATGAAACATTAAGACTGGAACAACGCAGATATGCCCTAAAGAATAAGGGGGATGCCTTTCGGAGGATTTGGAAACCACTTATGGACCTCTGACACTACCATATTACATGTAATGGGTTTGACATGTTTACATAACATATACAGACGATGAACTGTGAACTGTGACTATGGACTGATTTCATTTAATTTGCTGTATTTTGATGTTTGTTCTGTACTGTTTTCTTTTTCCTTTGCTCATTTTCTATGTATGTTTTAAAGTGTTGCAAATAAATAAAAAGATAATTGAAAAAATATATATAAAGGGAATGAGTCATCTTTAACTTTATGCCTTTTGGAAATCATTTCATCTTCAACTTGCTTAACTGTTGGACTTCCAGCATGACGCATGTCTGCGATGCATGTGTAGCTTGATAGCTTGTCCTTAACATTCCCTTAAATTTCAATTTTATCACGACAAAGTTAACCAACTCAAGTATCAAATCCAACATTATGGCACAAGGAAAGCTTGCAGGCAAACGAGAAGTTGAAAACGTCACCATTGAAGGAAAAGAAGAAACAGATGATAACCATGTCGAAGGAGGACTTGGATAATGTAATCGCCTCAACAGTGAAAATGGCTTTGCTAGAGCAACAGAAAAACCTCAACCTGATGATACAAACAGCAGTGACAGAGGCCATCAATAACATCCTAATCCCACAACTAACTGAACTGAGAACACAAATGCAACATGCAGAGGATAATTTGGGTGCCATAACTAAAGATGTGGACGCCTCTCAAAAGGCTATTCAAAACAACACAGCTAAAGTTGACATGCTACAGGCTGCATTGAGGGCTAGCAAGCATGAGGCTAACACTCTCCAGCAACAAGTTAGCAATCTCACTTCTAAGCTAACCCAGATGGAAGACCACAGTCGAATGTCAAACCTCAGGCTTGTTGGGTTAAAGGAGGGTGAGGAAGGAAGGATCAAATGCAGCCGATTTTTTTTTTTTACCACAAACCTACCGATACCATCTTTGAAAGGTCAAACCATCTGCGTAGAACAAGCACACAGACTTTACTCTGCAGAGAAAGACGTCAACAACAACCATCCACACACTTTGATCTTCAAGTTATTGGACTATACTGATCGCCAGGTGATTCTGAAGGGAGCCAGGGCCCAGCTGGTTAAGCACACTGACCAGAACCTGCTGTTCTTTCCGGACTATAGCAAAGATACCACCAGCAAGAGGAAAGCTTTTGTCCCGGTCTACAAGAAAATGACTTCACTCGGGCTACAGCCATTTCTACATTACCCAGCCCAACTTAAGGTTACCTACCAGAGCTGACTCTTGCACTTCAATGCTCCTTCTGATGCAGACAGCTTCCTTCAAAACACTTTCCAGAGGACTTCCGTCTCACAACACAACAGAGCTGCACCTCTACAGGAACCAGATGAGATGGAGGCATTGTTCCCACAGTGAGCTGTAGCCTAGCCTCTAAGCTAGCCTTGTGCTGTGCAAGCCTGTAACCTAACCCACTAACTTGTTTTTGCTTTGCCATAATCATTACTTTATGCAATAGTATATGAACTGGAAACATCACTCCTGTTATTTCACTTGCATTTATCCTAAATAATTTGCCAGGAGCGTCAATTTATTTCAGGTTATTTTTACTTACCATTATCTGTTTAGTTGGTTGACTTATGACTGCTCCAACAGTGTTCATTTGAATACCTATCTCTGTGTGATCTGGAGCACTACCTTATGTTAAGGGTTGTTGTGGACCGCCTCACATATCTGCGCCACCGGAATGATGTATGTGTGTGTGTGTGTGTGTGTGTTGCAATCCTTGGGCTTAACAGGAGCCCGGTAGTTTGCTTCTGTGTATATAGTTTTGTTGTTCATTTATGTTAGTGCTGTTGATACAGCACGACCAGAAGTTTTTCAGACACGCATGCCCAGTATTCAGTATGTAATTTTTCTTTGGACTTTTTTTATGTCATGTATTCCACCACCTAAATGGCCGACTTGAACATAATCAGCTGGAATGTTAGAGGTTTAAATTCGCCCATTAAGTGCACTTGCTGTCTAGAATTCCTCCACCGCAGGCAAATATCTATAGCATTGATTCAGGAAACGCACCTGACAGAGAACAATGTACAACATTTTCAGAATAAGAACTACAAAGTCATAGCTCACTCATGTGCTTCCTCTAAAACAAGGAGGTGTGCTAATTCTTGCACAAAGAAAACTGCAGTGTTTGGTGGTGGAGAATGGAAACGATGATAATGGAAGATTTGTTTGTTTTGCTTGCTATTAATTATGCAAAGATTTTATTAGCCAGCATTTATGCACCCAACACATTTGATGAGGGCTTCCTGCCCTCAATCAGTGACTCCTTATTAAGATACAGTGACTCTCATAGCATTATAGCGGGTGACTTTAATGCAACAGTGTGTCCGGAATGGGACAGATCAAGTGGCTCCTATGAGTCAACACCACCCTCTTCACTATCTCTTAGGTCATTCATGACAGACCTCCACACAGTGGATATCTGGCACCTCCGCAATGACAAAGTTATGGCCTACTCATTTTACTCTGGCCGCCATGGCTCCTCCTCCAGAATAGACTATATATTTGTTAGTCCATCTATTACAAATAACATCAGTCATATTCAAATGCTCCCAATTTTAATTTCTGACCATGCCCCTGTAACTTGTACTCTAACACCAATTATTAATCACCCTAAGGTACACAGGTGGAGATTCAATAACTCTCTCCTTGGTAACGAGGCCTTTTTATCACATATGAAACAACAACTTAGTGACTTTATTAATCACAAGAAAGCTGCAGCAATGCCTACATATTGTGGGAAACAGCAAAATGTTTCATAAGAGGTTTCTCTTCTAAATTCCACTCTGGGCGTAAGAAATGTCTGAATAAAATTGAGAGAGAGACAGAGGATAGAGTGAGAGCAACTAGTGACTCCTTCAGTGACAAACTCAAACTAACTTACTGCACTGAGAGGGGAATATCATAGTTTATCCCTAGCAAAGGCAGAGTTTATATTACATAGAACAAAGCAGAGATACTACTATGATGGTGACCGCCCAAGTAGATTACTTGTTCTCAGACTTGAACAATGTGAGTCTAAAGCAATGATAAATGCAATTCGGACAACAGAGGGCATGGTTGTGATGCAGTCTGAGGCCATAAACAACATATTTAAAACATTTTATTGCCATCTCTACACATCAGAAGGCCAATTAAATATTGAGAGGTGTGCCACATTTCTTCACAGCTTACCTCTCCCCAAATTAGATGATGATGAAATAGATAACTTAGAAAAGTCTATATCAATGGAAGAAATTGAATCAGCAGTGAAATCCCTGAATAGAGGCAAATTGCCTGGGCTGGATGGCCTACAACCCTGAATTTTATCTAGCATTTTGGGACCAAGTAGGGCCACTGATATTAGATTCCATGAATTTTTCAATTAAGCAGGGATCATTCCACAGAGATCAAAGGAATGCACTAATTACTCTCCTCCTTAAGAAGGGCAAGGACCCATTAGAATGTTCCAGCTACCGGCCTATCTCACTGATTTGTGGCGATATAAAAATTTACTCTAAGGTGCTGGCCACTCACATTGAAACTGTAGTGGGAAAGCTCATACATTTTGATCAAACAGGGTTTCTTAAAGGAAGAGTGGCATTTGATAATCGCAGAAGGCTCTTACATATTATTGATATTGCTGATGCTCTCAAAGAAGATTGTACTGTTTTTTCACTTGATGCTGAAAAGGCTTTTGACTGCCTGGAATGGGGTTACCTGTGGATGGTCCTGGAGAGATTTGGCTTTGGGCAGACATTTATGTCTATGTTAAAAGTTTTATATGGTGGTGTCACAGCCTCAGTCCTTACTGGTACATTCCAATCACCAGCCTTTAACTTACATAGAGGAACATCAAATGAGTTAGAAAAAATCTTAAATGATGAGCTTGCATTGATAAGGAAATGGGTGAATTTAAATAAATTGGTTCTAAATATTGACAAAACAAAATGTATAGTATTGTCCTCTAAATGGGGAGGGAGAGTAGAATCAAAACTGAATGTAAAAATAGATGATAAAACAATAAAACAGGTCACAGAAGTGAAATTACTTGGTGTGTTGATTGATAGCAGAATGTCGTGGACGAGTCATGTAAATGAAATGGTGAAGAAAATGGGTAGAGGAATGGCTGCAATTAGATATTGTAGAAAATATTTACCAGGATGCTTTGTTAAGCAATTAATGCAGGCTGTGGTTCTATCTCAGATGGACTATTGTACTGTAATATGGTCAAACACATCAGAAAATAATCTTCAAAGGCTACAGGTTCCGCAAAACAAAGCTGCACGTATAGTGCTCAATTGTTCTTTCAGAACAAGAGTGTTTGATATGTTAAAAACATTGAACTGGTTATCAGTTAAAGATAGGTTACATCACACTCTTCTTAGTTTTGTAAGAAACGTAATTATGACAAAGTGTCCTGTTACTTTGTTTAAATCCTTGATGTTTTCTAGTAATATACATACATACTTTACAAGACATTCAGTACAGAGAAGATTTTTGTTGCCTGCTTATAGAACAGGGGTTGGGCAGAGAACACTGCATTATAGAGGAATGTTAGCGTGGAATTCTTTACCCTGTTTTTTGGTTAATGAAGTAAATGAGAAAGCTTTTAAAATAAAATTAAAACTGTACCTGTTTACTCAAAATATATGATTATTTTTTGTTTCTCTATAAATAGGATATGTGGTATGATGACTAATTGATGGGACCAACATATTTAAGAAACAAATTTTATTTCCTCTTTTGTTTTTATTTTATGTTTTTGTTTGTACAGTCTGTAAAAATGCATGTCTATGTTAAAAAAAAAATTAAGGAATTGTAAGTTTGACCACAGGGAGAACAGCACCCTTCTGTGAAGGGAAAGCTAATGTGGATCAATATAAATAAATAAATTTAAAAAAAACCCAAGACAAGGCTGCCCATGCTCACCTCTGTTGTTTGCTTTATCCTTAGAACCTCTGGCACAAGCCATCAGAGAAAGTGATGTAATATCCCCTATTACTGTTGATCATTCTAGACACTACCTCTCACTACTGTATATGCCGATGACTGCCTTCTCTTTCTCTCTAATATTCAGGAATCCCTACCACTCCTCTTAACTCTATTCAACAATTTTCACAATATGGCAGGATACAAAATAAACTGGTCTAAATCTGCCCTTCTCCCTCTGAACCCAGCAGCTAAGAAGGCCCACCTACCAGCTGGCATCCCTGTATGCTCATCTTTTACTTATCTTCATATAGAAATTTACTCTAAATTTCATAAAATTGTTCATGAAAACTTTCATGGTGTTAAAAAGAAAATAGCACAGGATCTAAAGAGATGGGGCTCTCTTCAAGTCTCTATGCAACTATTAAAATGAACGTCTTGCCCCGTATTAACTTTCTGTTCTTTATGATTCCTCTTCCCCCTCCATCCAACTATATATCTGAAATGCACTCTCTCATCTCACAATTCATCTGGGGAGGAAAGCGAGCCAGAATTAAACTTGCAACTTTACAAAGAAGCAAGCTCAATGGTGGCCTGGCGGTCCCAAATTTAAATTTCTACTTCTGTGCCTTTCAACTTAGACCACTGCAAGTGTGGAGACACCAAGATTCTCAAGTCCCATGGCAGGCAATAGAGGCGGCATGTGTGAAACCACACCTGTTAGAGGACTTGCCCTATACTGGCACAGGCTGCAAAAATATCCAGCTACATTATGGGAGCATCATAGTTAACTCTCTTAATGTTTGGAAAAAAAAACTGAAAAACTGATGGGTGTAACAAACATATTTCATAAAACAACTCCACTCTGGAACAACTATCATTTTCAGTCAGGTGGGAAGCCATTTGTGTTTTCCCCATGGGCCCACAAAGGAGTCTATGTTTTTGGTGACTTATTTGATAATACTGCTCTGTGCTCATTTCTAGAAATAAAAAACTAATTTTGATCTGTCAGGTACTTCATATTTCCTTTATCTAAGACTGAGATCTGCTATGAAGGCATATGGGGTGCCCTGGAGTCAGCCGATTCCAGAACACCCCATGGAGAAATGGGTTGAACCAAAGCGGAGCTCTAGAGGGACCATAACAGTCATCTACAATGCTTTAATCTTTCATCATTCCAAAGGTCTAGCTGTTGAAAGGATTTGGGAAAGGGACTTGAACACATCTGGTATAGAGCCATCATGGGAGGATATATGGGAAAACCTAAACAGTGCTTCCAAAAATCTTGCACACCAACTTATACACTTTAAGCTAATACATAGGGCTTATGCAACTCCCATGAAATGCTTTAAAATGAAATTACTACCAAGCCCTAATTGCACTCACTGCCTAGGTCAGGTGCTAGGTACAACAATGCACATGTTCTGGGAGTGCATCCCAATCAGACGCTTCTGGACTGAGATTTTTTCTATAATTTCATTACTACTTAACATTGACATACAACCCAACCCATGTCTTTGTCTTCTTAATGATGATTCACATCTGTCGCTCACTCTCATTCAGCGCAGACTGCTCCTAGCAGGGCTCACAGCAGCAAAAAAAAAACCCAAAAAACACATATTAAGGCTTTGGTTCCAGCCTAATCTACCTCTGAAACAATACTGGCAAACTGCCTATCAATACATTACCTCTCGAGTGCACAACTGCATGCCTCAACAACGCCAAGCCTAAAACTATTCAGGCTTAGTCAGATATTACTCTGTCCATCCAAGACTAAATGTACTTAAGAGCCAACACCCTGGGTTAATTCTGATGTCTGATATTAGTTACCCCCCCCCCCTCTTTTTTTGGGGGGGAATGTCATGTTTTGCATGTTTACATTATTTTAACTATGTAACTCCTCTCTGTTATGGTTATTATGAGTCTTTTGGGGGTTTTCTTCTTTTTTGGCATGAGATGTATACTGTATCATACTGTTGTTTGTGGTTTGTGTTAAACTGTAAGTGTAAAATTATATGCATTCTTTAATAAAAAATGTTAATCACAAAAAACCTTGCTTAACTATTCACAGTAACAGTAATTTTGACCAGGGGTAAACTTTTGCATACCACTGTACAGCTCTTCCACTATCTTCCTGATTAACATACACATACATGTGTGCACACACTGCCAGAGCTGGGTCAGAACACTACCATGCTGCTTTGTGGGGGTGGGAGGAGTGTTACAATTAAAAAAAAAAGAAAGAAAGAAAGAAAGAAAGAAAGAAAGAAAGAAAGAAAGAAAGAAAGAAAGAAAAAGAAAATGACACTGGCTGTTTTCAGTTCAGTTGTGTTTGATTTTGTCACATTCTGCCAGGTGTTTATTCTACAGGTTCTATAATTTAGTCAGTAAATCCAGTCAGTTGCTTCAGAGGTATTAGGTTTTGTAAGCATTGTGGCAATAATACAACAATGCGTTGACAGAAAATGTACTTTTAATACTTAAGTATTTTTAAAAGCAAGTACTTCAGTACTTTAACTTAAGTAAAAATTTGACTGGACAACTTTCACTTGTACTGAAGTAACATTTGACCAGTGGGATCTGTACTTTGACTTAAGTAATGAAGTTGGGTACTTCATCCACCTCTGTTTGTTTGTTTGTATTGTCAACGTGATTTTGTCTTGATTGTATTGTATCTTTTATATGCTGCAGAACAGGAACCTGCTGTAAACCAGTTTTAACTGAGTCAGGCCAATTTAACTGTAACTGAAATGTTACTTTTAATCTTTTCCTGTATAATAAATAAATGAAATAAAATGAAAATCTGGAAAGTTTTTAACAGAGGCATGAGAAGATCTGGAGATGAGATTGAACTTAATCCTGGCACGGGCGATTGCTCCAAGACAACGAGGGAGGCTCAGCCTCCTCTAAAAATGACAAACATAGTGTAGGATGAATTGCGCTAGGCTTATGTTATAGCCAACCTTATAACATTGTTATTTCAGATCCAGAATCATAGAAATATATGTGCTCAACCCACTACAGTGCGAAATCATTCCATTATAACTTTCCCCAGTTCGCCTAATGTGTGCGTGAGTTTTTCCCCCTCGTGACAGCGCGATGCAGCCCAGACTCAGTGGATTGGGAGCTCTGTGCTTGTCAATCTCAAAATGCAAGACGATTATTGGACAAATACTGCAAAAATGCCCGCCCACGGAGTCTCATGGACTCCCAGCCTCAGCGGACTTCAACGGCATTTGGGAGCGATGCGCTTTTCAATCTCAAAATGCAAGACGGTTATTGGACAAATACTGCGAAAATGCCCGCCCACGGACTCCCAGCCTCACATGGGAGGGACATGGCAGTTTCCGCGAGGAGACTGGTGATTGGTGAAAGCGGCCGGATATTTTCTTTGATTGACAGCTCATTTCAACTATAGACAGACAGCGGTACAGTGTTGCCAGATTGGGCGTTTTAGTCAGTAAATCCAATTTAGTCAATTAAGTGCATTTTGGCTGGTTTTGAACATATTTTGGGCTGGATAACATCAGCAGTATATGGCAACATCAGTTCAGTCCCATGCGGATTCGCAAGTGCTGTGGTGTATTGTAAGAGATCGGCTTACATTTCGATTTCATTCATTACATACGGTTTCTACCAGCTTTTTTAGTTTGTATATATTTTCATTGTAAATAAAGTGTAAATATAGTGTTGTCAAGTTTGCTATCTTAGTTCCAGAAATTTCATTTATTTGAGTGACTGAACTTGAACTTGAGGGGGCTAGTCAGCTAGCAAGAAAGCTGTGCATGGATGCCAAGCATTGCTGATTTAATTTTGGTGAAGCCATTTGCCAGTCTTCCTTTTGAGGAAAAAATTAAAATTAAAGAGGAGGGTAGACCAACGCCTCAAATTGACTTGGTGAAAAAGGTAGGGAATAATACTCGTTCCTTTCGGTTGTCCTGGTACGAGAAAGTGAATTGGCTAACAGCAAGTGACCCACATCAACAACAGTAAATAGGCTACTTTAGTAATATGTCATGGATGAACCAAAAATATAGAATCTATTTAAAATGTTTATGCTGAGTATATTATATTGGAATATATGTTTTTCTGGATATGAATTAAACACAGCTACAATTTGGAAAACATTTTTAAACAAAAACACAGCCAAGGTCAATTTTTAAACAACATGCCACAATTTTAAAATATAAAATGTTAAAACATACCCCTCCCCCAACACCACCATCATGTATATTGGACAGTAGGCTAATGGGCCAAAAGAACCTGTTATTTCACAGTTTGTGACCCTGCCAACAATCAGCCAGATCAGAGGCAAGAGTATGGGCAAAACTGATGTGTTTTTTCTTTTAAAATCTGGAAATATCGTAACCGACCAGCCTCCCCTGTTTGAAAGACTACCAGCCGCCACTGAGTCCTGGCCACAGTGCAAGGTGGATATGACAGGATATGAATATGACATGACATGTGGAGTTTAAATAAGCATCTGCAGCCTGTTCCATATGTAGAGGAAGCAGTAATGCTTAGAATTTTCTTTCAAGTTTTTTGGGGTGAGACAATGAAGAATTTCACAGAAGATTGCTTTTGATTCAGAAATGACCTCGCTTGAAGTGCCAAGGGTCTAAGTTTTGAGTGCCAGGTGAAGCAATTTAACAAAAAAAAAAAAAAGAGTTATATGAGGTGTCTTTGATGCAATGGACAATTCCTAATTATCTGAGTGGATTATAATAACTCTGTCTCCAAAGAAGGGCAGCAGTGATGATAGGACATACATTACCTCCTAACTTGAAGACTTGCCTGACTGATGTGGGTGGCGTCACCAGGTTAGAGAGAAGGAAACCAACAATCGCTGAAACTGATGGATAGACTGGCATCAGTATGGTGCTGTGAGGTGTTGTAAGTGGAAGAAGGAGGATTTTAAAGACAATAATTCTTTATCCCCATGTGAGCCAGCCAAGAGCTATAATGCCAAGGAAAAACTACATCAACTTTGGGAGGACTACCCTCTCAGGACAGCCTCAGTACTTCATGGCATGGATTTTACAAGGTGTTGGAGACATTGCTTTGAGATTGTGGTCCATATTGACATGATTGCATTACACATTTGCTGTAGATCTGTCAGCTGTATACTGATGCCGTGATCTTCTGTTCTGCATGTGGTTTGCAAGGCTGTGGCATTAAGATGACACTTGACTGGTATTAAGGGACACCAAATTCTGGTTCTACAATTTGCATGTCAGAGGAGAAATCAAGATTCATTTCTATAAATAAAACTATACAGGTTCAGTGAGCTTTTGTCCACAGTTATAGCAGACATGCCAGTTTTGAGCTTGTTGAAGGCCTCTTCCTCTGCAGGGGTCCAGTGGAGGCGCTTTGGTCCCTTCTTTAACAGGGAAGTCAAGGGTGCCACGTGAGTACTGAAATTTCTAATGAAATGGCGATAGAAATTTGCAAAACCTAGGAAGCATTGGAGCTCCTTGACTGAAGTGAGCACTGGCCAAGAAGCCACTGCAGAGACCTTGGAGGGGTCCATACTGACCCCCTCTACACTGATGGTGTACCCCAGAAAGGAAATCTGATGCGTGTGGAACTCGCACTTCACGGCTTTGACATAAAGATGGTTTTCTAACAGGCAATTGAACACTGATCAGACGTGATGGAAATGGCTCTCTTCATCTGGGGAGTAGATCAGGATATCATCAATATACGGCACCACATATCTCCCTAACATGTCCTGAAATACATCATTGATGAGACACTGGAACACGTTTAGCATCACCCAGTACTCAAAATGGCCGGCATTGGTGCTGAAGGCCGTCTTCCACTCATCTTCTTGGATATGGACCAGGTTGTAGGCACTGCATAGGTCTAGCTTAGAAAACACCTTGGTGCTACAGAGCTGTTCTAAAGCCGAGGGCATCAAAAAAAGAGGATCTGGGTACTTTACTGAGATCTGATTGAGTCCTCAAAATTCTAAACATGAGCGGAGGCTGCCCCCTCTCTTCTCCACAAAGAAGAATCCCGCCGATTACAGGTGATGTAGATGGGCATATGTACCCCTGCTTGAGGGCCTCTTGTATATACTCCATCACCGCTTGTTCCATCTGGGACAGAGGGTAGATGTGACTGGGTGGTAGAGAAGTGCCCTGGAGGAGGTCAATGGCACAGTTGTAGGGACGGTGTGGTGGTAGGCCACATGCATTACCCTTACTGAAGACCTCTCTTACCTAAGAGGGGACCTCCAGGTAACACTCTGGGAACCCTTCTAGGGAGTTAGGCTGGGGACTCTCTATAGAGGTGGAGGAGAGACTTAGCTGAGGATGCTGAAGACAGTTCTGAAGACAGGTCCAGGATCATTGGAGAATCTCCTTATTCTGTCAGCAGATGAGCAGGTCATGAAGCTGCAGCCAAGGATAACCCAAATGATCTCATAATGTATGGTAGTGGTAACAAGGAGTGAGATTAGCTCTGAATAGAGGGCTCCCACCTGAATGTGCACAGGAGCAGTCCGGGTGGTGACGAGGCCATCCCCTATCACGACTCTGTTGATTGTCCTGATGCTGAGTGGGCTCTGCAGAGGGTTTGTGGGCAAACTGAACTTCTGGTTGACTGAGCTGTTGAAGTTCCCCTTTGCCCCTGAGTCAACAAATGCAGAAAGCATGTGGGTCGAGGAAGGCAATTTCAGCAACACAGGAACCTTGAAAGACTGAACTCTAAATGATCTCACTGGACTCACTGGGTCAGCCTCAGTCTCCACAGAGCTGGTGCGTAGTGGGTGGACTGGACACTGAATAATCTGTTGGTTGGCACTCCTGCAGTTTAAAAAAAAAACACACAGGCCCTCTCTCCTCCTCCGATCTCATTTGGAGCATTTCTGATGAGTTTGTGAGACCTCCATGGGTGTAGGAGCATCTGTGGTTGAAGTGGGTGCAGCCTGCTCCTTGAGTGATGGGCAACTGGATAGTAGATGGTCCAGCTGAATCGCGAGATCAATCAGGGCATCTAAGGTGAGATGTTCATCACAGCATGCCAGTTCATTCAATACAGCAGGGCAGAGCCCCTGGTGGAAAACAGCTTTTAGACCTAGCTCGTTCCACCTGCTGGCTGCTGCAAGAATTTGGAAATCTAGGGCATAGTCAACAACTCTCCTTGAGCCCTGTGTGATGATAAGCTCTCGCTGACCTCAATTCCTTCAGGTTCATGATCAAACATACACTTGAATAGTGTGATCATTTGGTCATACGAGGTTGTGTGCTCCCCTCCACTCCTCCACACTGCATCCACACTGGCCCACTGCATTACTTTGCTGGTCAAGAACAAAAGAAACCTCTGTTGATTGTCCTGATGCTGAATGGGCTCTGCAGAGGATTTGTGGGAAAACTGAACTTCTGGATGACTGAGCTGTTTATGAAGTTCCCCTCTGCCCCTGAGTCAACAAATGCAGAAAGCACATGGGTCGAGGAAGGCAATTTCAGCAACACAGGAACCTTAAAAGACTGAGCTCTTACATTCATCTGCGATGTTTTGGATCGTAGAGAAGTACATGGAGCACTGAAGCAAAAATCCCTTCCAGCTGTGCACATCCCCTGGTTGTTCCTCCAGACATGGAAGCAAAGGCGTGGAACTTAGGGGGATTTTGGGGTGTGTTGGGAAGGCCTGCAACATCACGGCAGCTAGCTGAGCCATCTTGGTGTTGAGATCGCTGAGCATGTGCTGATGTTCACCCAAGAGGCACCCTTGAGTGCTCAGAGCAGTTTGCCTCGCCTCCTCTGCTGCATCCATCTTGGTGAAGTATCATGTCAGGGTGCAGGCACTTACAGATGTATGTGCAGGGGAGAACAGGGAAAGGAAACTGGAAACAAAGCCAAAACACGAGACTAAAATCAAGGTTGTGGGACAGGCGAGGGTCGATTTGATCAGTCGAAAGGGCAATGCAGACAGGGCTAGAGAATAACAAGAAAGATATGAGAGCAAGGGTCCGAACACAATAAAGCAGGCAGTATTATTCTACTGCCTGCTTTATTGCTTGGTATGACAGGAATGAACACTGGATGATACTTCACATCAAGTGAGAGTGGGAGAGATGTTTATATAGCAGGGGCTGATGAACCAGAAAATGAGTGACAGGTATATTTAATAAACAGGTGATAGAGGGTGCTGTGGTTCGTGGGTGTTGTAGTTCTGAGCAGCCATGTTTGTAGTTGGTTTTGGACTGGTGCTCTCAATAGCATTACTGACAGAGATGAAAAGGCAGGGGTGGAATAAGGGATGGTGTAGAATTGGGATAAAAAGAGGAAATAAATAAGTTTGGATGAATGAGTGAAGTATTTTGGCATGAATTGAGGAGGTGGTATTGGAACAAATAATTAAGTGGTTGAGATATATTTGTGTTGATGTTTATGTTTTCTTTTCTAACTATTAGTACATCTCAAGCGATTAGAATATTGTTTAAAAAGTTCAATATTTTCCATCAATTATTTAAAAACGTGAATATTTAATATGTTCTAGACTCATTACACATAAACTAAAATGTTTCAAGCATTTTTCTATTTTAATTTTGATAATTATGGCCTACTGTGCAAAAAAAAAGAGAACATCAAAATATTAGAGTAAGCTGGAGCACTGTGATAATACGGCTCACTATTACACAAAAACCATTGTAACATGGTCAGCTCATGGCTCCCAAAATTCCCAAAACTCCAAACATTCCCAATATTCTTCACATTATGAGGAAAGCCTTTATGAAGAAGAAGAAGCCAAGCCAAGAAGCCTTTATTTGTCACATGTACACTCAAGCACAGACTTAAGCACACAGTGAAATTTAACCTCTGCATTTAACCCATCTGAAGCAGTGAACACACACATGCACACACAGGTGAGGAATGAGCACACACACATACCCAGAGCAGTGGGCAGCTATGCTACAGTGCCCGGGCAGCAGTTGTGGGTGCAGTGCCTTGCTCAAGGGCATTTCAGCCCATGTTAGCCCCATGTTAACCTAACCGCATGTCTTTGAACTGTGGAGGAAACTGGAGCACCCAGAGGAAACCCATGCAGACACGGGTACTCCACAGAGCAAGGCCCCTGTCAGCCACTGGGCTTGAACCCAGAACCTTCTTGCTGTGAAGCGACAGTGCTAACCACTACACCACAGTTTTGTCCTTTATTTAAAGAACCCAAAAAAGGTAGGATGAAAGAATGCATGCCATTAAATATGATCACATTCTTCATTATCATCTATCCAGCTCACCAGTTCCGTCTGTCATAATAAGAGTGAGAGAAGCCTCAAGTGTAAGCCTGCCCCTGGTCACCTGCCTCTTAATGTTTAAATTGGGCTGGTCTAGTCCAAGCTCCTTTATTCTCCCTTTTTTTATTCCAGTATATGCCACATAAAGGATGTTTCTGTAAAGAAACATGATGAGCAAGCCTGTGGCGACAGCAGCAAGGAAAAACTCCCTCAGATAATACAAGGCAGAAACCTTGAAAGGAACCATCCTCATTTGGATGGTAACAGAGAGCATAATTATAAATAACTTGCTTCTATAACTGTGTCCTATATGTTCACAAAGAACAACTGTGTAACCAGGAAATTCATTATAGTTTTAGCATTAAGTCTATTTTGTTGAAGTAATCAACTGTTCATTGATGGTGACTTGAGTGCAAAACAGTTGATGACAATTGCAGTCCTAATGTTATCATGTCAATTGTAGTCCTCAGCCATCATAGCAAAACTGTAAGTGTCCAGAGCCATCTTCCAAGTGCGATTTTCAACTGTCCCTATGGGGTCCGTAGGAAACTGTCCAATCATCTCATCTCATTATCTCTAGCCGCTTTATCCTTCTACAGGGTTGCAGGCAAGCTGGAGCCTATCCCAGCTGACTACGGGCGAAAGGCGGGGTACACCCTGGACAAGTTGCCAGGTCATCACAGGGCTGACACATAGACACAGACAACCATTCACACCTACGGTCAATTTAGAGTCACCAGTTAACCTAACCTGCATGTCTTTGGACTGTGGGGGAAACCGGAGCACCTGGAGGAAACCCACGTGGACACGGGGAGAACATGCAAACTCCACACAGAAAGGCCCTCGCCGGCCCCGGGGCTCAAACCCAGGACCTTCTTGCTGTGAGGCGACAGCGCTAACCACTACACCACCGTGCCGCCTGTCCAATCATGTGGAGGAAAAAAACAAACCTTAAAAACAATTCCAATTGGCTGCTAATAAAAAAAGGTGTGTCTGGGGCACATTCTGCTGCACCTCAGGCCAAATCTTGAACCCGCTAATAAAAACGCAGCCTCAGGTCACCTGCTGCCCAAACGTTTGTTTGCCACATGCCACATACATACTAATTTGGTCAATGCCCAGGGAAGCGGAAGTATACAGGAAGTGTAGGTGTTCATATAAGATTTTAATAAATACAGCTTAAAAATGGGTTAAAAATTCCATTATAACACGGATTCACTGATAACATGGTCGGATTCTTCTGCTCAGAGGGCGGAAGCACATGAGTGAGAGACCAAAGCATATGGATGCGCACAGATGTGACAGGCAGCAAAATACTTTGACATATTATTTGTTACATTGACAGTCAACAATTAAAAAATGAGTTCTCAGCATGGTAAAACAATTCTAGTTCTTGTAATTTCTTTGTCAGAGATCTTCAGGGAACTGTTTATCTAAAAAATAAAGCTCATAGAATGTTTTCATGGTCAGATTCTTTGGATGCCAACTACCATGTTATAATGGCACTCCACTGTATTTCATTTCAAGTTTGAGTAAAACAGTATAAATACCATGTATCTCTCAGTCTAGTTCAGTACATGCAACAACAATCATAGGGAAGACTGCTGACTTGACAATTGTCCAGAAGATGATCATCGACACCCTCCACAAGGAGGGTAAGCCACAGCAGGTCATTGCTGAAAAGTCTGGCTGGAAAAGGTACACAAGCGACAGGAATAACCACAGCCTTGAGAGGATTGTCAAGAAAAGTCAATTACTTGAGAGAGCTTCACAAGGAGTTGACTGAGGCTGGAGTCAGTGCATCAAGAGCTACCATGCACAGATGCCTTCAGGAAAGGGGCTACAACTGTATCAAGCCACTCCTGAACCAGAGACAACATCGGAACCATCTTACCTAGGCTAAGGAGAGAAAGAACTGGACTGTTGCTCAGTGATCCAAAGTCTTCTTTTCAGATGAAAGTAAATTTTGCATTTCGAGAATCTATGGGGTATTGTCAAGAGGACAACGAGAAACACCCAAGCCAAACATACAGATGAGATGAAGGCTGATATCAACCTGGGCTTCAATAACACCTCAGCAGTGCCACAGGCTGACTGTCTCTATTGCACGCCGCAATGATGCAATGATAATTTGTGGTAAAGGAGTCCCAACTAAGTACTGAATGTATAAATGAACATACATTTCAGAAGTTGGACACTTCTGGATTGTAAATCCTTTTTGATTGAGCTTTGAAAATATTTAAATAATTTGAGATACTGGATCTGATTTTCATGAGGTATACGCCATAATCATCAAAATTAAAAAAAAAGACTTGAAATTTCACTTTATCTGCACTCTAAAAGGTAACATCACTACTTTCATAAATAACATTAGTACACTTTACTTATTTCATGCTGACCTAGTGTTTTAACTCATAATTTTAGTAATGTACTCATTTTACATTAAAGCGAGCCAATACTTAACATCCCTGAGTAAACCATACAATTTAGACCCAGATAGATAGATAGATAGATAGATAGATAGATAGATAGATAGACCTCTGCACTGTGCATGTGCAGAGGAGCAATGCATAATAATTTGGTGTTCATATTTAAAAAAAAATGTCGGGCTTCTGTGACCGCAATAGCTCTAACAGCTTGAACACTTAGTCAATTTAGCTATTCATTATAACTAACTGAAATTACAACCCCAAATCATAAAAAAGTTGGGACAATATGGAAAATGCAAATTAAAAAAAACAAAAACAAACAAAAAATTTCTAAATTTACTTTGACTTGTATTTCATTGCAGACAGTATGCACCCAAGATATTTTTTTGTCTGGTCAACTTAATTTAATTTGTTAATATACACCCATTTCAGTGTTTTAAGCCTGCAACACATTCCAAAAAAAGTTGTGACCTGGACAATTTAGGGCTAGTAATGAGATAAAACAATTAAATAATGATGTGATTTGAAACAGGTGATTGTAGTCATGATTTGGTACAAAATACAATACACCTTTTATTAATTCTCCCAAATGGGTTTTTCAGAATTAATTTACATGAAGCTTAATATTAAAATATAAATAAAGAAAACTACATCCTTAATTAAAATAATAATACTATATAAAAATTATATAGTGCTAGAATAAATGATATAAAATAATAATGTGTGTATGTATAAAATTAAAATCAGTGTCTTTTCAGTTCTTGTCTTGCTTGCCTCATGAAGGAAGTGAGTGTTGTCGCATTCCTTACTTCCGATGGTAATTCGTTGAAAGAATTTACGGCTCTGAAAAAAAAAGGCGCGCTGCACTGTTGCAGTGCGGCACTTAGGTACATTTAAGAGATCTGGTATTATACCTATGAACGTCAGAATGTTTGGTAAGCCTTGTACTTGTTTACAATAGTATAAACAAAAGCAGTATCCAGGAAAGGCCTAGTCTTTGAGAAGCAAAGACGGACCAAAGATCTCCAGTTTGTCAAAAAATACATGAGAAAATTATTGAAATGTTTAAAAACAATGTTCCTCAATGACAGATATAGGAAGGGATTTGGATACATCACTCTCTACAGTGCATAATATGACAGAACAATTCTAGGAACCCTGGAGGAATTTCAGTTCATAAAGGGCAAGGACGCAAGCCTAAGCTGAACACCCATGATCTCCAATCCCTCAGATGGCACTGCATCAATAACTGTCTTTTATCTACAGCTGATATAACCACATGGGTTTGGGATTACATTAGCAAACTTTTGTTAAGCACTACAATATGGAGTTACATCCACAAATGGCAGTTAAATGTTTCCATGCAAAAAGGAAGCTCACATTAACTATGCCCAGAAGTGCTGTCAACTTCTCTGAGCTCAGAGGCATATAGAATGGGACATCACACAGTGATTCCCACTGTGTACCTGGTCTGGTCAGATGAATCAATCTTCCAGATCATTTTTTTTTTCTTATTCTTTGCTGGTCTAAAATGGACACCATATGCCCACCAGACCAAAGACGACAAGGACCATCCAGACTGTTCCCAGCAACAAATCCAAAAACCAGGGTTTGTCATGGTATGGGTTTGTGTTACTCCTAGCAAAGGTGGTGTGATAGCCGTATTAATGCAGAAAAGTACATTGAGGCTTTGGAGCAAAATATTCTGCCTTCAAGATGACATCTTTTCCAGGGATATTTCAACAAGACAATGCAAAACCAAATTCTGCACATATTTCAAAAGGCATGGCTGCAGAATGTGGTTTTGCATTGTTCTGTTGAAATATCCCTTGTCATCATGAAGGCAGAATATTTTGCTCTGAAAAGTACATTGAGATTTTGGAGCAAAATATTCTGCCTTCAAGATGACATCTTTTCCAGGGATATTTCAACAAGACAATGCAAAACAACATTCTGAACATATTTCAAAGGCATGGCTGCAGAATGAGAGGGTGCCTGTTTCCTCTTTCTGCAATAGAGAATGTGTGGCAAATTTTGAAATGAAAAATATCACCACGATGACCCCATACTTTTGAATCACTTAAGACCTGATTGCAGGAAGAATTGGACAAAATAACACCTGAAACACTTCATCACTTGAAGTTTGTAAACGTATTTTTAGTGTTGTGAGAAGGAACGGCAACATTACAAAGTGGTAAATGCTTTACTGTCCCAACTTTTTTTGGAATCTGTTGCAAGAATCAAAATTAAAATGTGTTTACTTTGAAAAAACAAAATTCATGAGGTAAAACATAAAATAAATGTCCTGCTGTGTTGTTTTGAATGCAATACAGGTCAAATATTATTTACATATTTGTTTTCAGTTTTAATTTCAATTTCAACATACTGCCACAACTTTTTCTGATTTGGAGATGTTTGTCACTAGATCAATTTCTGTGTAATACTCCTGAGTGGAGAGCTGCTATTATTATTATTATTATTATTATTATTATTATTATTATTATTATTATTATTTTGTTGTTGCTGTTGCATAACTGAATCCAAGAGGTTCACTCATCTCTGTGTTGAATGGCTCTCAATCATTCAAATCCCCTTTACACTTACAGGAGGTCCAGGAAGTCCAGGCCTGCCTGGTGGACCCTTGCTGCCCTACAAAACACATGCAAATAAGAATTAGCATACCCAAAATATTACAATACATACACATATTCAACAATAGTACCAGAGCTTTTCATGCTGTCCCAGCAGTTTCTCAAGAACCATTCATGAATGAGGTGAAGTCCAATTAAAGCTTTAGAACTATTCATGGACACTCAGTGCAACTCTATTTTTACAAGCGGGCAGTTGGGGAATCTGTTAGGGGAATATTTAATCAAACACAAATAAGCACAACCTAATGCATACATTAAGAGAGATTTATTTTGTAAATTTTGTTTCTATAGTTCATTTATGAGAGAGTATCATCTGAGTCATTTAATTTTGAACAAGTTCAAACATTTAGTCTGATTTTGAATATTACTGGAAAAGAGGTACATTATATATTCTGTTACTGTCAGACACTTTTCTCACTTTGTGTATAATTAAATCATAATGCTTTTATTTATGTATAAAAATAAAGTATTGCACTCTGTAAAATTTAATGTAGTGTAATGGTGATCAAAAATAAATGTAGCAGAGTGCAATACTTTATTTTTATACATAAATAAAAGCATTATGATTTAATTATACACAAAGTGAGAAAAGTGTCTGACAGAGTAAAAATTATAATGCATTATAATGCACCAGAAGAACATAAGTCAAATAAAGATATGAAAGCTTTTAAATAATTCAGTTTGGAGACCTAATTAAAATAAAGCAGTCTTTAGCTTCAGTCAATGTGCCAGATGCTTTAGCCGCAGCAATGATTAAGACAGTGGAAACAGATGAGCATCCCTGGCCCAATTGATCACAAGCTTCAGTTTTAAATGTTTTAAAGAAACAGAATGATCTGCAAATTATGTGCACCAAAATCATTGAGATCTCAGCATTCACAGCTGAACATGCAAGATGTGAAAAGGTAAGCCATATTCTCGCTGAATAAGACAGACAAGCTAGCCAAATCTCTGACAGTATGAAAGCTTGGTCTTAAACTTGTGATTTAAGAATGCCTATTGTGTTAAATACTAGTGCATCTCAAACATTTAAAATATCATGAAAAGGGTCAATATTTTCTAAGTGAAAACTTAATATGCTCTACATGCTTACATGTAAATTAAAATATTTTACACATTTTTCTATTTTAATTTTGATAATTATGGCTGGCGGCACGGTGGTGTAGTGGTTAGCGCTGTTGCCTCACAGCAAGAAGGTCCTGGGTTCGAGCCCCGCGGCCGGCAAGGGCCTTTCTGTGCGGAGTTTGCATGTTCTCCCCGTGTCCGCGTGGGTTTCCTCCGGGTGCTCCGGTTTCCCCCACAGTCCAAAGACATGCAGGTTAGGTTAACTGTTGACTCTAAATTGACCGTAGGTGTGAATGTGAGTGTGAATGGTTGTCTGTGTCTATGTGTCAGCCCTGTGATGACCTGGCAACTTGTCCAGGGTGTACCCCGCCTTTCGCCCGTAGTCAGCTGGGATAGGCTCCAGCTTGCCTGCGACCCTGTAGAACAGGATAAAGCGGCTAGAGATAATGAGATGAGATGAGATAATTATGGCTTACAGTACTAAAAAAACACCTCAAAATATCAGTGCATTTCATTTCGAGTTTGAGTAAAACACTATAAATACCATGTATCTCTCTGTCTAGTTCAGTACACACAATGACAATCATGGGGAAGACTGCTGACTTGACAGTCGTCCAGAAGATGATCATCGACTCCCTCCACAAGAAGGCTAAGCTACAGATGGTCATGGCACGCTGGAAAAGGTGCACAAGCAACAGGGATGACCACAGCCTTGAGAGGATTGTCAATAAAAGTCAAGCTAAGGGGAGAAAGAACTGGACTGTTGGTCAGTGGTCCAAAGTCTTTTTTTTTTTCAGATGAAAGTAAATTTTGCATTTCATTTATAACTCAGGGTGGCACGGTGGTGTAGTGGTTAGCGCTGTCGCCTCACAGCAAGAGGGTCTGGGTTCGAGCCCTGTGGCCAGCGAGGGCCTTTCTGTGTGGAGTTTGCATGTTCTCCCCGTGTCCATGTGGGTTTCCTCCGGGTGCTCCGGTTTCCCCCACAGTCCAAAGACATGCAGGTTAGGTTAACTGGTGACTCTAAATTGACCGTAGGTGTGAATGGTTGTCTGTGTCTATGTGTCAGCCCTGTGATAACCTGGCGACTTGTCCAGGGTGTACCCTGCCTTTCGCCCGTAGTCAGCTGGGATAGGCTCCAGCTTGCCTGCAACCCTGTAGAACAGGATAAAGCAGCTAGAGATAATGAGATGAGATGAGATTTATAACTCAAGGTCCTAGAGTTGGGAGCAAGTGAGGAGAGGCACAGAATACAAGGTGTTTGAAATCCAGTGTTAAGTTTCCACAGTCTGTGATGATTTGGAGTGTCATGTCATCTGCTGGTGTTGGTCCACTGTGTTTTAGCTTTCTTTCATCTCAGAAATATTGCTAAGACTATATATGTCACAACACAGTGGAGAAAAACTACCTCATGCCTTTGCTACCTCTAGGTTGAATTATTGTAATGCCTTCCTGTCTGGATGTTCCAATAAATGCATAAACAAGCTCCAGTTAGTTCAAAATGCACCAGCAAGAGTCTTTACTAGAAGATATGTACTAGAAATAGAAGATATGCCAATATCACACCTATCTTATCCACATTGCACTGGTTCCCAATCAAATTTCGCATTGATTATAAAATGCTACTATTGACCTATAAAACACTGAATGGTCTCACGCCACAGTACCTGAGCAAACCTCTGGTCCTTTATGACTCATCACTTCTCCTTAGATCAAAACCTGCAGGCTATCTGTTGCAGGCTTGTAGTACTCGAGTCCAGGACTCAGACTCAAGTCCAACTTGTGCCTTAATTTTAAGGACTCGTGACTTGACTTGGACTTGAGCATTGATGACTCGGACTCGGACGTGCGCATTAACTGCATTTGGATTTGTAAATTTGAGATGAGGACTTGGATATCTTCTTTATTTTTTGTAACATGCCATACTAATTTGGCATAACATTTATATCTACATTAATTTTTATACTAATTTTGTGCAAGAGTACACCTGCACACCTTGGCGCGTGCATAAAATAGACTCTTGGGCATGCTCTGGACAGTGCGTGCATTAAGTGGACACTCACACATGCACCGTAAATTACTCGCACCTGCACAGGATTAAGGCACAATCACCTATACCCTGTATAAAGACTGTCAAAGCACACTTACTTTGCAACGTATTGAGCTGTGTTGCTGACGCATTATCGAGCCTTTTGTTTGGTTTCCTGAGCCCTGATTTCTTGTTTCTCGTCTTTGATTCTGCCTAGTCTATGGCAGCCTGTTTATGCCTTGCTCGACCTATTGCCTGTTTCACTGTTTTACGATTTTGCCTGCCATTCTGGATTGTTTACCTGTCTTCACTTGTTTTAATAAACATACCTTCTGCACTTGCATCCATTTCCCAACCATCTCTGACAGAGTACTTCACACTCCCTGACAAATGGTGCGGTTGGAGTCTTGTTCTTGGACTCAACTCGGCTCAATAGTGGACTCGACTCAATTTTTTTTAAATGACTTGGACTTGATTTGGACTTGACTTGAACACTGGGGACTCGAGACTGGGCTTGGACTCAAGGTTTAGTGACTTGACTACAACACTGATCTGTTGTTACCTCATGCATAATCATGCAGCAGAGCCTTTTCTTACAAAGCCCCACAGTTATGCAACAGCCTTCCAAGTCATGTTCGGGACTCTGACACCTTCTCTTCTCAGTGTTAAGGACCATCCAGATCTACTCCTTGGGCAGAGAGTGATTTGGTAAAAAGGGATGTATAGATGCTGTTGCACCCCCCCCCCCCCCCCCCAACAAACTCCAGTTTGTTGATGGTGGAGTGGCTGGTTGCTTTATATCCCAGGGCTCCCTCATGTCTGTTACTTGTCATGTTACTAGTTACGCTGTCATCGTTCATCTTGCCGGAGTCTCCGTTTGCACTCAATGCAAAATGTATACTGTTCTTAACCATTAGGTGACAATGAGCATATTCAGCAACCTGTGTTTTCTCGCTATTTCCCTCCCCACTTCTCTCTGTCTCTCCCTGTGTTGAATTACATGTCGATCCTAAGAAAACAGTGATGCTGGTCTCTCCTGCTTTTTGGACCTGCTTGATCCATCATGATGCCCTACTTCTGGCTGGAGTCTCATCATATTGCTCCTGTGGAGGACAGCCCCTATGGACAGTCAAAAACACTTACAGTTGTACAACCCCAATTCCAAAAAAGTTGGGACAAAGGACAAATTGTAAATAAAAATGGAATGCAATGATGTGGAAGTTTCAAAATTCCATATTTTATTCAGAATAGAACATAGATGACATATCAAATGTTTAAACTGAGAAAATGTATCATTTAAAGAGAAAAATTAGGTGATTTTAAATTTTATGACAACAACACATCTCAAAAAAGTTGGGACAAGGCCACTGTGAGACATCCCCTTTTCTCTTTACAACAGTCTGTAAACGTCTGGGGACTGAGGAGACAAGTTGCTCAAGTTTAGGGATAGGAATGTTAACCCATTCTTGTCTAATGTAAGATTCTAGTTGCTCAACTGTCTTAGGTCTTTTTTGTCGTATCTTCCATTTTATGATGCGCCAAATGTTTTCTATGGGTGAAAGATCTGGACTGCAGGCTGGCCAGTTCAGTACCCGGACTCTCCTTCTACGCAACCATGATGCTGTAATTGATGCAGTATGTAGTTTGGCATTGTCATGTTGGAAAATCCAAGGTCTTCCCTGAAAGAGACATCGTCTGGATGGGAGCATATGTTGCTCTAGAACCTGGATGTACCTTTCAGCATTGATGGTGTCTTTCCAGATGTGGCATTCCATGCCACACGCACTAATGCAACCCCATACCATCAGAGATCCAGGCTTCTGAACTGAGCGCTGATAACAACTTGGGTCATCCTTCTCCTCTTTAGTCCGAATGCCACGGCATCCCTGATTTCCATAAAGAACTTCACATTTTGATTCATCTGACCACAGAACAGTTTTCCACTTTGCCACAGTCCATTTTAAATGAGGCTTGGCCCAGAGAAGACGTCTGCACTTCTGGATCATGTTTAGATACGGCTTCTTCTTTGAACTATAGAGTTTTAGCTGGCAACGGCAGATGGCACGGTGAATTGTGTTCACAGATAATCTTTGTGATTTCCAATACAGAAGCATGCCTGTATGTGATGCAGTGCCGTCAAAAGGCCCGAAGATCACGGGCACTCAGTATGGTTTTCCGGCCTTGACCTTTACGCACAGAGATTCTTCCAGATTTTCTGAGTCTTTTGATGATATGCACTGTAGATGATGATATGTTCAAACTCTTTGCAATTTTACACTGTCGAACTCCTTTCTGATATTGCTCCACTATTTGTCGGCATAGAATTAGGGGGATTTGTGATCCTCTTCCCATCTTTACTTCTGAGAGCCGCTGCCACTCCAAGATGCTCTTTTTATACCCAGTCATGTTAATGACCTATTGCCAATTGACCTAATGAGTTGCAATTTGGTCCTCCAGCTGTTCCTTGTTTGTACCTTTAACTTTTCCAGCCTCTTATTGCCCCTGTCCCAACTTTTTTGAGATGTGTTGCTGTCATGAAATTTCAAATGAGCCAATATTTGGCATGAAATTTCAAAATGTCTCACTTTCGACATTTGATATGTTGTCTATGTTCTATTTTGAATAGAATATCAGTTTTTGAGATTTGTATATTATTGCATTCCATTTTTATTTACAATTTGTACTTTGTCCCAACTTTTTTGGAATTGGGGTTGTACTATGATGGCTGAAGACTACAGTTGTCATGAACAGTTTTGCACTGACATTTTCATCAGTGAACAGTTGATAACATCAACAAAATAGACTTCATGCCAAAACTATAATGAATTTGCTGGTTACACAATTGTACTTTGTGACTATATAGGACACAGTTATAGAAGTGAATTATTTATAATCACACTCAAAATTAGTTCATATGTTTAAAGTCTTTATTTTTCTGTAAAGCTGCTTTGTGGCAATGTCTGTTGTTAAAACCACTATACCTATAAACTGTCTTGACTTGACTTATCAAGTCCAAAGTCAATGCAGCCATCTACCAGGAAATTTTACATCACTTCATGCTTCCATCTGCTGACAAGCTTAATGGATATGACGATTTCCTATTCCAGCAGGACTTAGCACCTGCCCACTGTGGCAAAACTACTCCCAAATTGTTTGCTGATCATGATATTCATGTACTTGATTGGCCAGCCAACTCGCCTGACCTGAACTCCATACAAAATCTATGGGGCATTGTCAAGAGGAAGAGGAGAAACACCCACCCCAAAAATACAGACAAGTTGAAGGCTGCTATCAAAGCAACCTAAGTTTCAATAACACCTCAGCAGTGCCACAGGCTGATCGCCTTCATGTCATACCTCATTGATGCAGTAATTTGTGGTAAAGGAGCCCCAACCAAGTATTGAGTGTATAAATGAACATACTTTTCAGAAGTTGGACATTTCTGCATTGTAAATTCTTTTTTTGATTGAGCTTAGGAAATATTCCAATAATGTGAGATACTGGGTTTTTGATTTTCATGAGGTATAAGCCATAATCATCAAAATTAAAACAAAAAAAGGTGAAAAATATTTCACTTTACATATAGACTATATGAAAGTTAACTTTCTGAAATTAAATTATGAAATAAATGAACTTTTTCATGATATTCTAATTGTTTGAGATGCAATAGTATATCTGACTGCTGTTACAGGTTATAGGTAACACTCAAGGTAATGTGTAAGGGGCTTCTTTGCTCTGAAATAATTTTTAAAAACTTTGTCATTGTTTTGATCTCATCTCATCATCTCTAGCCACTTTATCCTGTTCTGCAGGGTCGCAGGCAAAAGGGCGAAAGGCGGGGTACACCCTGGACAAGTCGCCAGGTCATCACAGGGCTGACACAGACAACCATTCACACTCACATTCACACCTATGGTCAATTTAGAGTCACCAGTTAACCTAACCTGCATGTCTTTGGACTGTGGGGGAAACCAGAGCACCCAGAGGAAACCCACGCGGACACGGGGAGAGCATGCAAACTCCGCACAGAAAGGCCCTTGTCGGCCATGGGGCTCAAACCCAGACCTTCTTGCTGTGAGGCGACAGCGCTAACCACTACACCACCGTGCCACCCCAAACAAAGATCAATATTGTGTTTAATAATCTCCAACAACCTCCTTTACTCAAAAAAATTATTACAAGAAACAGCTCTCAAAAATATATGAATCTATTACTGTATAGATCCAACAATTGCCATCCCCAAAAACAAATGGGAAGATGACTTATACATCTCTACTGATGCCAACTTCTGGGAACAAATCTGCTCTAACAGATTTCCAGATGGTCTTGGAATTGACAGTGGCAGTCTTGACTATAGCGCCACAAATTATAAACTTATGTGAAGTTGGTGAGGAACTGTACATGTTCAGCAGTTAAATAGTTATATCTGGGAAATGATTACTTTTGTTATCATTTGTGAAGGAAAAAATCGTCTCTTTCCTGCAGCCTTGGTTTGTTTTTCAGTGTTTGTGTTTTCCAGTGTTTCCATCATAATGGTATAGTTTCTGTAGTGACTTTCTCCATCAAGACAAATTGTTCTTTCTTGTTAGGAATTTGTATGCCACTAATCATTAAATAGGGAGGAAACCATTGAAAAAAATTCTATCTCAGACATTTTACATTGATGTGACCTTGACCCTGTTTGGATCATAAGTTTAAATTTATCTTGAGTTTTCTGAAATAAACACATCAAAATTATACATATTGGGCCTAAAACTATACAGCGTCCTCCACAATTATTGGCACCCCGGTTAAGATGTGTTAAAAGCCTTAAAATAAATTACATTTTTATTGCAGAAGCATAATCTCACACTGAAAATTGTAGAAAAATGTAACCTTTAACTCAAGTGAATAAAAAAAAAATCCCTGACTAAGAAATAATTATTTTTCATAAAATCACCTGTTCCACAATTATTGGCACCCATAATTCCTAGAAAATAAATGTAATTGAAGCATTTCTGTCATTTCTACTGTAGTTTATAAAGTTGATCAGAGTATCTAGGAAACTTTAATTAATAATTCATCACATCCTATTTCCCTGGGGTATAAATATGATGTGACACAGAGGCCTATTTCTCTTATCCACTCTTCAACATGGGAAAGACAAAAAAACACACCATTCAAGTAAGGCAGATGTGTATCGATCTTCATAAGTCAGGCAATGGCTACAAGAAAATAGCCACTCACCTACACCTGCCCATATCTACAGTCAGAGGAATCATCAAGAAGTTTAAAACAACTGGAACAGTAGCAAACAAGCCTGGATGAGGATGCAAGTTTATCTTGCCACCACACACAGTGAGGAGGATGGTAAGAAAAGTAAAAAGTTCTCCAAAGCTCACTGTTAGAGAATTGCATCAAAGAGTACCATCTTGGGGTCACAAAGTCTCCATAACAACCATCAGGCGCTATCTACATGCCAACAAGCTGTTTGGGAGGCATGCATGGAAAAAAGCCTTTTCTCACTTACAAGCATAAACGTAAACATCTGGAGTTCACTAAGCGGTACTGGGACTTAAACTGGGACCATGTGCTTTGGTCAGATGAGACCAAGATAGAGCTTTTTGGCAACAAACACTGTTGGCGTAACACAAAAGATGAGTATGCGGAAAAGCACCTCATGCCCACTGTGAAGTATGGGGGAGGATCGGTGATACTGTGGGCCTGTTTCTCTTCCAAAGGCCCCAGGAACCTTGTTAGGGTGCATGGCATCATGAACTCTTTGAAATACCAGGACATTTTAAATCAAAATCTGGTGGCCTCTGCCCGAAAACTGAAGATGGGTTGTCACTGGGTCTTTCAGCAAGATAATGACCCTAAACATGTGGCTAAATCTACAGAAAAATGGTTCACCAGACACAAAATCAAGCTCCTCCCATGGCCATCTCAGTCCCGAGACCTCAACCCAATTGAAAACCTGTGGTGTGAGCTGAAGAGGAGAGTGCATAGGAGAGGACCCAGGACTCTGGACGATTTAGAGAGATTGTGCAAAGAGGAATGGTTGAAGATCCATCTCTCTGTATTCTCCCATCGTGTGAAATGTGATTAGATTAGATTAGATTAGATTAGATTAGATTAGATTAGATTAGATTAGATTAGATTAGATTAGATTAGATTAGATACAACTTTATTGATCCCTTTGGGCGGGTTCCCTCAGGGAAATTAAGATTCCAGCAGCATCATTACAGATAAACAGAGAAAATAAATAGAGAAAACTTCTAGATAAATTAAAATAAATTATTTACATATACAAATATAAAAAGAATAAGATATGGGGAAGGGGGGGAAGGAGAGGTAAAAAAGGGGGCGGCAGCAGGAGAGATATTGCGCTTTATATTGCAATATAGGAGTGTTATAGGAGAAGATTAAGTGCTGTCTTGTTGGCAAAAGGGGCTTGTATAAAGTATTAACATCAGGGGTCCCAATAATTGTGGCACACATGATTTCATGTAAAATAATTATTTCTTAATGTGGGATTTTTTTCCCACTGAATAAATGCACTTGAATTAAAGGTTGGATTTAAATAGTGTTTGAATAGAATAATTATTATAAATAATTTAATAATCCAGAGGAAGGGATGCCTCCAGATAAAACTTATGAAATGTGTAAGGAGCTGTGCAAAGAGGTGTCAGAGTCAGTCCTGTGCTGCATTAATGAATGTTTCGATGCCTTTGAAGCTAAGTTTCAATCATTCGCAGCCTCGCAGGCCACACTGCAAGCCCGTGTAGCTAACCAGGAGCAAGCTACTAGCGACCTTGATGTCCGCATGCTAGCACTTGAAGCTAAATACACTGAGCTGATGGGACGCAACACTCAGCTTCATACCAAGGTGCTTGACCTGAAGGCCCACTCTCGGAGGCACAACATCAAAATTGTGGGGATCCAAGAGGGTGAGGAGGACGGTAGACCCACAGAATTCGTCTCCAGATTAATCCCCAAACTGCTCTGCGACAAACACTTTCCACATCCAGTAAAAGTCGACCAGGTGCACTGCACCCTCCAACCAAAGCCGGCTGCCGGCGCCAGACCGCGTACCATCCTGGCACACATCCATCACTTTCAGGAGAAGGAGTTGATTCTTCACCTCAGCAGACAACAGTCCATGGAGTACAAGGGAGACAAGGTCCTTATCTTCCCGGATTACACCAGCGAGGTCATGGCTCAGCGCCGCACCTTCAGAGAAGTGCAGCAGGCTCTGTGCAATAAAGGAATAAAATGCACTCTGCCAAACTTTGTTTACCCCCAAGATGGCGGCGCGCCCAGGATCTTCGAGGATCCGAAGGAGGTGGCGAAGTCCCTGGAAAGGAATAATGTACGAGAAGGGGAGTAGATCCATACACTGACATTCTTCATTCAATTCATGGTTACACCGAGGTGAGGCAACTATTTGTTCAAAGCAGCTGACCTGCTGCTCACAGCACTCGGACCTTTTTGCATATTGTTTTATATACACTATATTACAACGGCCCACTTTGAACTGCTGCCATATCTGCACAGCCTGACGTGCTGATACTGTTTATACTTTCACTGCTTTAATTGCTTTATATCGCAGTATCATATAGTTAATGTTACTATATTGTCACGGGGAGGGGCTAGTGGTAACATATTCTAATTATTTGCCCAGTAGCTCCCTTTGAGATGAATATGAGATGTTATGTGCCAGGTTCGGGGAGGCACAAGGTGGGGTGGGAGGGGAGGGATGTTACTGTTCTCTTTTTTTGTCTTCTACTGTTTTTTCATATGGTCAGTGCTTTACTTTACATTACTTGGTTATAAGAGACACATTTGTCTTATGGAAGGGGCAATATCTCTGTAAAATCATTTGCTATTGATGAACAGGGTGGTGAAATTTGTGAGCTTTAATGTGAATGGGCTAAATGGATCTGTTAAACGGAAGAGAGTACCAACACATTTGAAAAAATTGAAAATAGACATTGCCTTTATACAGGAAACCCATCTGACGCCCCTGGAGCATAGAAAATCGAAAAGGGATTGGATAGGGCATGTAATTTCATCATCCTTTAACTCTAAAGCCAGGGGAGTGGCCATCTTGATAAATAAGAACACACCTGTAACAATTGGAGAAACCATTGTTGATACATTGGGGAGATATGTTTTAGTGAATTGTCAGATTTACTCAGAATCCTGGACTCTCTTAAATTTTTATGCACCCAATTATGATGATGAGTCATTTGTACAGGACATATTCCTGAAGGTGTTGGCAGGACGGCCAAACATTCTTATAGGGGGTGACTTTAATTTCTGCTTAGATCCTGTTCTGGATAAGTCAGCTCTATCAGTATCCAAATCTAAAGCAGCCAAAATCACAGTAGAATTCATGAAGGAATTAAACTTAACTGATGTGTGGAGACAAATGCACCCTCAAACCCGAGATTATTCTTTTTACTCTGGTCGCCACAACTCTTTTACTCGGATTGATCTTTTCCTGTTGTCGACACAGCTGATTCACAGGGCAGTAGAATCTGAGTACTTATCTAGAGCATTATCAGGTCACTCACCTCTGACCCTGTAAAAAACTACTAATACCGTATGTATAGGTGGCATCTGAACCCTACTCTCCTTCAGAAGCCAGATTTCTGCAAATTTATAAGGGATCAGATTGGGCTATTCTGTGAGACAAACTGTGCTTCTTCTCCCAATAGTTTTATATTATGGGACACACTAAAAGCCTTTTTAAGGGGACAAATAATCTCTTATACCAAAGGTATCAAAAATAAATACATGGCAGAAATAGAAGAATTGGAAGCAGACATCTTGAAACTGGAAAAGGAGTTTCAACAATCAAGGTCTAAAGAAGTATACCAGTTATCTCATCTCATCTCATTATCTGTAGCCGCTTTATCCTGTTCTATAGGGTCGCAGGCAAGCTGGAGCCTATCCCAGCTGACTACGGGCGAAAGGCGGGGTACACCCTGGACAAGTCGCCAGGTCATCACAGGGCTGACACATAGACACAGACAACCATTCACACTCACATTCACACCTACGGTCAATTTAGAGCCACCAGTTAACCTAACCTGCATGTCTTTGGACTGTGGGGGAAACCGGAGCACCTGGAGGAAACCCACGCGGACACGGGGAGAACATGCAAACTCCGCACAGAAAGGCCCTCGCCGGCCACGGGGCTCGAACCCGGACCTTCTTGCTGTGAGGCAACAGTGCTAACCACTACACCACCATGCCGCCCACACCAGTTATTGGTAAACAAAAAGCTTAGATACAATACTTTTGCATACTTACAAAATTGAAAAAAAAAACATTCTAAGAAACACGCAGAGATACGTACTATGAATTGGGAGAGAAGGCGCACAAAATTCTGTCTTGGTAACTGAGAAAAGAAGAAACCTCTAGGATGATAAATTCAATCCAAACTGTAACAGGTTCTGTATCATATAACCCAACAGAAATTAATGATGCATTCAAACAATTTTGCACACATTTATACACATCAGAACCACCAGAGAATCTGAGTAACATTGATGGATTTTTGTCCATGATTGAACTGCCCAAACTTGGCCAAGAAGATCAAAATAGTCTTGATCTGCCCTTTACACAAAAAGAAATTGAAATAGCTCTGGGCTCATTACAAGCAAAAAAATCACCAGGAGAAGATGGGTTCCCTCCAGAATTTTACAGGGAATTTAAGGATTTACTCCTCCCACTTCTCATGGATGTCATCAACTTGGCCTCTAAGACTCAAACACTCCCTGAGTCATTCTCTACAGTCATAATTACTGTAATTCACAAAAAAAAATAGAGATCCTTTGAGATGCTCTTCATATCGGCCAATTTCATTGTTAAATACAGATTATAAATTAATTTTCAAGGCCCTGGCTAACAGACTTGGCCAATACCTGCCACAACTAATAAATCCAGACCAGTGTGGCTTTATTTCAAAGTGTTCCTCAGCTAATAACCTATGTAGGCTTTTTAATATTATTCATTTAACAAAATCTGAAACTGAACCCAGTATAGCTGTGGCTTTGGATGCTGAGAAAGCCTTTGATAGGCTAGAGTGGCCATATTTATTTAAAGTGTTAGCCAAGTTTGGGTTCAGTCAATTATTTATTAGTTGGGTTCAAACTCTATATCATAAACCCCAGGCAAAAATCAACACCAATGGACAGATTTCATCTACATTCCCTTTAAGCAGATCAAGTCGACAGGGATGCCCTTTGTCTCCAGCACTTTTTGTCTTGGCAGTTGAGACTTTAGCTGAAGCAATTAGACAAGATCCTAATATAAAAGGCTTTCAGGTGGGTCACGCAGTTCATAAAATTAATTTGCTGGCAGATGATGTTATTTTGCACTTAAAAGACCCTGATAACTCTCTTTCCAAATTACAAACTGTATTAAATACTTATAGTAGTGTTTCAGGTTATAAGGTGAATTTGGAAAAAAGTAAAATTATTCCATTGACAAATTTTGATCAATCTGAACTCCAGCACACAAGTCCATTTAGATAGCCTATGGATGGGATAAAATACCTTGCTATATTTGTAGACAACAACCTCAAAAACCTGTACAAATTGAATTACCTCCCACTGCTCAGTAAGATTGAAGCTGATTTATGTAGATGGATGGGCTTGCCTCTCACCTTGATTGGAAGAGTGAATTGTATTAAAATGAATGTACAACCGAGATTGCAATATCTGTTTCAATCCCTACCCATTCCATTGCCACAATCATTCTTCAAAGCTCTCAGTAGATATGTCAGACAATTTCTATGGAATTGTAAAACACCCCGGATATCTATGGGGAAGCTAACATGGGACTATGGCTCGGGGGGACTTCGACTACCAAGTTTTAAAAACTACTACCTGGCAGCCCAACTGAGGTTCAGCTCATCCTTTTTTGAGGGCAGTGATGCCCCTTCTTGGACACAAATCGGACTGCACCCCCTGAATGAAAAGGTCCATGGTGACTTCATTTATAAGCATAATTCTGGAACTGTAAACAACAGGACCCTATATTGAGGCATCTGATAAAAATATGGTATGAGGTTCACAAAAGTCTTGGATTGAAGATGGGGCTGTCACCTAAAACACCTTTAAAGCAAAATTAACTTATACCCATGACTCTTGATAATAAGATTCTGGACAGATGGCACCATAAGGGAATCCAACACTTGGAGGATTCCTTCGATAAAGGATTTTTCATGTCATTTGAACACCTGAAGAGGAAATATAACTTGTCCAATCAAAACTTTTTCTGTTATCTCCAACTAAGATCCTTTCTGAGGGCTAATTTGGGTCCTGAAATGACTCTGCCTGTTATGAATGATGTTGAAAGATTTCTTTATGATGGGAACACACACAAATTTATTTCTAAAATGTATCGCCTATTGTTGATTGAGGGCCCAAAACCAGGTGTGCATAAGTCTAGAATGAAATGAGAGTCAGATCTCAATATTACAATTGACGAACAATTTTGGACAGAACTATGTCAAAACAGCTTGTCAACTATTATCAATGCCCCTTACAGGTTGATTAACTATAATATTCTACATCAATTATACCTTACCCCAGAAAAATTACATTCATTCAAATCTAACCTGTCAGAAATGTGCTTTAGATGTGATACTGAAGCTGGTTCCTTTTTGCATTGTACCTGGCTGTGTATGAAAGTTAGGCCTTTCTGGCATGATATCTGCTCCACTTTAACCAGGATCACAGGAGTTAATGTTCCAGTGGACCCTGAACTTTGTTTATTGGGGAACTTTACAAGTATTCACCGTTCTCTAGCCAATGCACAACTCAGATTCATTGAAGTTGCTCTATGAGTGGCTAAGAAGTGCATTGCAGTGTCATGGAAATCTGACTCCCCTCTTCTTATTGACAGGTGGTCTGTTGAGATGAATAGTTGCATCCCCCTGGAAAAAATCACTTATTGTCTCAGAAAACGATATAACACCTTTTTGAAAATTTGGCAGCCATATTTAGACCATATTGGTACATATCTTACACCAAATACTTAATGTAGTTGTTTGTATTGACCTTGAACACTGACCCCTTTTTTTGATAGAGGGGTTATCCTTCACGCTTTGTCCTTTGTTATGTCTCTATACTGTTGGTATACTGATATGTTTGTACTCATTACACATTACATAAGAAACTGAAAATAAAATATTTAAAAAAAGTTATGCCCTCTATCAATTCTGCAAAGACCCTGGTCACATCTGGCGATTGACTTTAACACAGATCTCCCACCCTCTCAAGGGAATACCACCATAATGGTAACTATCGATCGATTCTCAAAAGCTCTGAAACTAATCCCTTTACCTGGCATCCCCACAGCTTCTCAGACCACTGAGCTGTTATTTCAACAGGTCTTCCAATATGACAGCATCCACGAAAATATAGTCAGTGACCGGGGTCCCCAATTCATCTCACAATTCTGGGCAAGTTTCACAAAAAGGTTGGGAGTATCAGTAAGTCTCACATCCAGCTACCACCCCCAGTCTAACGGCCAAGTGGAGAGAACAAACCAGGAGATTGGCTGCTTCCTGAGAATATATTGCATGCACAAACAGGGGGACTGGGCACGCTTCCTGCCTTGGGCCGAGTATGCACAAAACTCGCTCAAACAGCCACCCAGCTAACACCGTTTCAGTGCATACTCAGCTTCTAGCTGCCCTTATTTCCCTGGGATGATGCACTCAACCAAGTACAGGCCATTGACAACTGGTTTCGATAAAGTCAAACCACCTGGGAGGAGGTCCACCTGCATCTGGAAGCAGTCAGTGCCAAGTACAGGGAGTATGCAGATAAACATAGAGGTGAGACTCCCAACTTCCTCCCTGGTGACAGGGTGTGGGTAGCCACAAAGAACTTGAGACAAGCGAACACCTGCATGAAGCTCCAGCCATGCTACATCAGGCCCTTCAAGGTCTTGCACCGAATCAACGACGTGTCATACTGTCTTGAACTCCCACCTCACTTTTGAATATCCCCTAGGTTCCATTTTTCACATCTCAATCCTGCTATCCTGGGGCCCCTTGCCCACAACTCACCAGACCAGGAACACTCTGCACTCAACCTTGAGGGAGACCCAATCTACCAGGTAAACAAGATCCTCGACTCCAGACGATGAGGAGGCCAAATCGAGTACTTGGTAGATTGGGAAGGATATGGACCTGAGGAACAAAGTTGGGTTAAGTCCAAGGACATTGTCAACCCACTCTTGAAGCAAGAGTTTCATGCCCAGTATCCTAACAAGCCAGCACCCAGAGGTAGAGGTTGTCCTAGAAAGAGTGTAACTCCCGGAGGTAGCTCCTAGTAGTCCTACTGTTGTCAAGAACATGAACACATTGCAGACTGCTTTGATGGCTGCATTATGTCCACCCCGAATCTGCACAAGTATGTCCTTCACAAACCATCCCTAGAAGTGGCCTTCATTGATGGCATGATCCTCAGGTACTTCCGGGGACCAGCACCTAAAGGGGAGCTGATGAACAGGCAAGTTCACAGTCAAGTAACTTCAGAACATGTTGAATAAATATAGATCTAATACTTGTAATAGATCTTTATTTTATGGCACTTATCTATTATTTCATGGCATTATCTGCAAGTAGATTTGGTTGTACTTACTTAACCCTTTGGGGTCGAGAGCTTTACCGGCAAAGCTCAATAGGTTTAGAATGAGTAGGTCATGTATTGAGATAAATATCATTGCAAGGTTTTTTTTTTATCATATAAGCATGATAAACATATTGACAGAAACTTTATACTTTCCTATGTGCCCACTGCCAAACTTTTCTTTACTTCGACTCAATCCAGTCAAAGATCAGCTCGAGTAAGTGTAAATATTTATTCTATTTCTTATGAGCAGATCGGTTGATGTGTGTACTGTACACAGGAAAAATGACTGAGCAATTTTTTCCAGTGTTAAAAGTATTTTCCTCAAAATAGTAAATTTTACTCTGTTTTGAGTAAAATTTGAGTGTTTAGAGCAGGGGTCACCAAACTTTTTTCTCTGGGGCCCACATTGTCGTTCCTGACTGTGATGGGGGGCCGGGGTCGGGTCAGCTATATAACATAGAATTGTATGACCCAGACAAATATGACCACCAGCAGGCCTCATTGTGTAGTAGAGATTACAACCCCGATTCCAAAAAAGTTGGGACAAAGTACAAATTGTAAATAAAAACGGAATACAATAATTTACAAATCTCAAAAACTGATATTGTATTCACAATAGAACATAGACAACATATCAAATGTCGAAAGTGAGACATTTTGAAATTTCATGCCAAATATTGGCTCATTTGAAATTTCATGACAGCAACACATCTCAAAAAAGTTGGGACAGGGGCAATAAGAGGCTGGAAAAGTTAAAGGTACAAAAAAGGAAGAGCTGGAGGACCAAATTGCAACTAATTAGGTCAATTGGCAATAGGTCATTAACATGACTGGGTATAAAAAGAGCATCTTGGAGTGGCAGCGGCTCTCAGAAGTAAAGATGGGAAGAGGATCACCAATCCCCCTAATTCTGTGCCGACAAATAGTGGAGCAATATCAGAAAGGAGTTCGACAGTGTAAAATTGCAAAGAGTTTGAACATATCATCATCTACAGTGCATAATATCATCAAAAGATTCAGAGAATCTGGAAGAATCTCTGTGCGTAAGGGTCAAGGCTGAAAAACCATACTAGGTGCCCGTGATCTTCGGGCCCTTAGACGGCACTGCATCACCTACAGGCATGCTTCTGTATTGGAAATCACAAAATGGGCTCAGGAATATTTCCAAAGAACATTATCTGTGAACGGGGCGGCATGGTGGTGTAGTGGTTAGCGCTGTCGCCTCACAGCAAGAAGGTCCTGGGTTCGAGCCCCGGGGCCGGCGAGGGCCTTTCTGTGTGGAGTTTGCATGTTCTCCCCGTATCCGCGTGGGTTTCCTCCGGGTGCTCCAGTTTCCCCCACAGTCCAAAGACATGCAGGTTAGGTTAACTGGTGACTCTAAATTGACCGTAAGTGTGAATGTGAGTGTGAATGGTTGTCTGTGTCTATGTGTCAGCCCTGTGATGACCTGGTGACTTGTCCAGGGTGTACCCCGCCTTTCGCCCGTAGTCAGCTGGGATAGGCTCCAGCTTGCCTGCGACTCTGTAGAACAGGATAAAGCAGCTAGAGATAATGAGATGAGATTATCTGTGAACACAATTCATAGTGCTATCCGCCGTTGCCAGTTAAAACTCTATAGTTCAAAGAAGAAGCAGTATCTAAACATGATCCAGAAGCGCAGATGTCTTCTCTGGGCCAAGGCTCATTTAAAATGGACTGTAGCAAAGTGGAAAACTGTTCTGTGGTCAGACAAATCAAAATTTGAAGTTCTTGATGGAAATCAGGGACGCCGTGTCATTCGGACTAAAGAGGAGAAGGACAACCCAAGTTGTTATCAGCGCTCAGTTCAGAAGCCTGCATCTCTGATGGTATGGGGTTGCATTAGTGCATGTGGCATGGGCAGCTTACACATCTGGAAAGACACCATCAATGCTGAAAGGTATATCCAGGTTCTAGAGCAACATGTGCTCCCATCCAGACGATGTCTCTTTCAGGGAAGACCTTGCATTTTCCAACATGACAATGCCAAACCACATACTGCATCAATTACAGCATCATGGCTGCGTAGAAGAAGGGTCCGGGTACTGAACTGGCCAGGCTGCAGTCCAGCTCTTTCACCCATAGAAAACATTTGGTGCATCATAAAACGGAAGATACAACAAAAAAGACCTAAGACAGTTGAGCAACTAGAATCCTACATTAGACAAGAATGGGTTAACATTCCTATCCCTAAACTTGAGCAACTTGTCTCCTCAGTCCCCAGACGTTTACAGACTGTTGTAAAGAGAAAAGGGGATGTCTCACAGTGGTAAACATGGCCTTGTCCCAACTTTTTTTTATCTGTGTTTTTGTCATGAAATTTAAAATCACCTAATTTTTCTCTTTAAATGATACATTTTCTCAGTTTAAACATTTGATATGTCATCTATGTTCTATTCTGAATAAAATATAGAATTTTGAAACTTCCACATCATTGCATTCCATTTTTATTTACAATTTGTACTTTGTCCCAACTTTTTTGGAATCAGGGTTGTACTAGCCTGGCACATCCATCCCCACTACTATATCCCCACTACTATATCCAGGCCCGCCGACAGGGGGGGACAAACGGGTATGCTGTCACGGGCCCAGGAATGGGGGGGGGGGGGGCCCAGAACTGGGCTCTCATGAAGTTGTGATTAAATTATTTTATTTCATTTCAAAATGTGTTGATTTGGGGGAGAAATGTGCTATATTTGCATTCAATAAATGATTTCTAGATCTTTTGCCTTTATTGTCTTTGAAAAAGGCGTCAAGAACCCCCTACTGCAAAAATGGTTTGGTCTGACTCTTTGATTAAGGGGAAAAAAACGACATCGTTCGATCATAGCGCTTCAACAATCAGCGTGCGTGCCATTTGCCAACATGCACAAGTCAGGAGCACAGAAAAGAAAAGAGAAGAGAAAAAGAGAGGAAGAAACCAAGAGACTCAGGGGCTCACTGCATAAATATTTTAAAAAAGATTCAGATGATGCAGTAGGTACTAGCAAAGGCAGTGGGGCAGCTGAGCCAGGTAAGACACAGCCAACTTTTTCCAGCCCCGTAAAGTAACCCCAACCAAGGCACGCGCGGCACGCAATTCATGTTACAAACGAGGGGAGAGCAAGTCACACTGAACACCATATCAAATGCACAGGGCATTGAATCATTTGATAACCACAACGGCTTAATAACATTGTGTTTCATATATCTGATTGAAGCTAAGAATATTCACATTAGCCCGCAATCATATCCCGCCGTTTCTCGAGTGGTGTGCTCTTCTCTGCTTTTCACACTGGACAGTACGCACGCACAGTATACTATGTTCGCCCCCAGCCCTGCCCAAAATCCCCCGTCCATTGCTGCTCCTTCAAGAGCACCCCAGTCGCGTGATTATAGTAGACTATCCACGAGTTTAGGAAGGCATTGCGGGGGCTGTCGCATGCAGGCTTGGGGCATAACCAGTGCTTAATTTGTGAAGTGGGAGGTCCCGGAACGCAGGAGGTGGGTGGGTCCGGCGACTCAAAAAAAAAAACTTTACGCACACACGCCTATTGTGAACTGTGCTGATGCACAATCTGCGTGAAGTATTATGCTACATCGGTACGCATTACTGAGCCTTACTACCCATGTGTCTGAGTTCCTGTTTCCTGATTCCTGTGCCTGTTTCTCATTCTAGTTCTCGCTTTACTTCTGATATTCTGTTTGCGCCTCGCCCAACCTTTTTGCATGTTTAACGTTTTGGATTTACCCTGCCGATTTGGGCTGTTTGCCTTTGTGTGTGTTTGCACTTTATTAAACTTCTTCTTCTGCACTTACATCCACCTACCTCGTACCTGACAGTAGTACCAATTCAGATTGGGGTTTGTTAAGGTTACACATGAGTGATTTGTTGCATTTTTAGCAGCAACTTTGCAAAATTGAATTGAATTGAATGCCTTTATTG
The DNA here is from genome assembly GCF_027579695.1 of Neoarius graeffei. Taxonomy (NCBI): domain Eukaryota; kingdom Metazoa; phylum Chordata; class Actinopteri; order Siluriformes; family Ariidae; genus Neoarius; species Neoarius graeffei. The sequence continues at coordinate 20,342,460 of NC_083571.1, forward strand.
TCATTGCACAGCTGTACAACAAAATTTCAGTGCAACTCCTCAAGTAGTACATCCAATATAAAAATAAAAGTCTAATATAAGTGTAATATAAAAACAGCTCACATTTTAAATTTAAAAAGGCTAATATAAAATAAGTGTAATATAAAACAGCACACAAAATGTCAAAGGACAGGGTCATTAGCCATCATTAGTAGAGGTTGGTCAACGTGTGTGTTGTGTAGTGGAGTTAATGTAACTGTTTTTGCAGGTTCTGGTGAAGATGCAGTGGAAGTATAAGTACTGTGAGTTTGTATGTGAGAAAATGGGTTACCTATTAAAACATTACAGGTTAAAACAGACCTGGGCATTTTACGGCCCGCGGGCCGCATCCGGCCCGTTGGTTCATTCTGACCGGCCCGCGTAAGGTTAATTGGAAATTACAAAATAAACGTATTTTTCTAATTTTACCTCATGCATGGACTGAATGTGCATTGCTTTTATTTTGAAGTTGTGTTCAACAAAAACGCAATGCGTGCGACATGAACATGACATTTTTTTTTACTACTTCTGTAATTTGTCCAGACCAACCACAAACTTGTACGTCATCCTTCAAATGGTCCATCCAATCACATAGTGTGACATCACCAGCAGGCGCCGGAGCCTGAGCCTATCTGTAGATCTGATACTTATTCAGGTGACATTGGGCATACCTAACAACCTGTGTTTTCTTTCCCTCCCCCCCACCCCAAATCTGTCCCTCTGAGTTACATGGAGTCAACAGGAAATCTTTTGGTGGAGAGGGTGGAGACCTCGACTAGCTATCATAGCCTGCAGGGAATCGGCCGTCAGACATTCTGTCGCATGTCCCAGACCCAGTGAAATGTAACTGAATTGTCTTGGCCAGCCCTAAGGGTCCCATCTGCATCTCATCATTGCTGAGGAGTGTGTTCCCATCACCCAATCAAGCATCCAGCCAGAGCAGGTCATGATATTTTTTACCATATTAACATGCCATTGTTGTGTGTTATGCCTGATGTAAAGACTCTCGTCTCTGCGAGCCTACCACACAGATTTAATACTTGTCATTTTTAGGGCGTACCTAACAACCTGTGTTTTCTTTCTCTCTCTCTCCCCCCCCCCAATCTGTCCCTCTGAGTTACATGTTGATCCTGGGATTGAGATGCTGGCCTCTTCTGCCCCTCGGACCTGCTTGATCCATCCTGGTGCCCTGTGTCTGGTCGGAGTTTTATCGCACCACTCCTGTGAAGGACGGCCCCATGAGGACAGTTGAGGGTTATACCTGTTAAAACTGTTAATATTATAGTCAGGCTGTCTGTTGTTGCCCAAATGAGGATGGGTTCCCTTATGAGTCTGGTTCCTCTCGAGGTTTCTTCCTCATGTCGTCTGAGGGAGTTTTTCCTTGCCACCATCGCCACAGGCTTGCTCATTGGGGATAGATTAGGGATAAAATTAGCTCATGTTTTAAGTCGTTCAAATTATGTAAAGCTGCTTTGCGACAATGTTTATTGTTAAAAGCGCTATACAAATAAACTTGATTTGATACCTACACCGAATCGATGTTGTTGCGAGCAGATCACAAGAAGACTTTAGCCCCCAAAATGTCCACAAAAAGAAGAAAGGTTCGGTAGATGCCAAATGCAGGGCTTTCAACAAAACATGGACTGCTAAGTATTGGCTCTACCTACATATGTGAACAAACATTTTCAGTGAAGTTTAACAAATCCAGGTATAGATTCTCTCTCACCAATGATCATCTGTCAGCTGTGCTTCGCATCTCCACCTCAGACATTCAACCTGACTTTGATGCACTCGTTAAAGCCCAACAGAGACTACATTTCTCTCACTGAACAAATAAAAAACTGAAAAACACTAAATGAAGTGATTAGACTACAAATGTGGGCATCATTATTATAATATGATGTATCTTGCTTGATATTTGGAGTAGAAAGACAATATTGTGATGTCTTTATTGTGTTTTGGGGTGAATGTGACTGAAAAAAAATGGTACAAATGTTCACATTTTGTTAACCATTGCTTTGGGAAATTTGATTGAATAAATGACATTTTTTTGTAAGGCAACCTCGTTTTTTCCATACTCTTACCAGTCTTAGCAGCTTGTAAAAACAATGTTATTTACTGCTTTATATAAAGAAATACAATTAATATTATGCAGAATTTAGTTCAGCCTTTTGGTCCAGCCCTCCAAAAAATTTTCTGTTTCTTATGTGGCCCTATGGAAAAAATAATTGCCCACCCCTGGGTTAAAACATGGAGGATATAGTAGAACTGTACGGTTTCCTTGCTTACACTGAGAATGTTTATGCACATTTAACTCCATTAATGCACTTAATGTCCACTTATCTAAGATTAATCAGAAAGCCCAGGATGAACAACTGTGTGAAACTGCCCAAATAACCTTTCACTGTCAGTTATGTGATTTTTCTGCACCCTGCACAGAAGCAGTATTTTTCACTCATCTGTGCAGTATACATTTAAAAGTTAATCAAAGAGTACAGTGTCCATATAAAGGATATAACTTTCATACTATTGTGTACTCCACATTTAATGCACATAGAAGTAAAGAGCACAGAGCAGACAACTGGAGAATGTTCAAGCCAGATATAGTCTCTGGAAGTGTAACTAATGAAATGGCTCAAGAAGAACATAATGCCTCCAAATGACACCCCTGATTGAGAGGACAGTGAATATTCCAGCAAAGAAGAGCTTGACAATCTCAGGAGACAGTTGGCGCATAGACTAGCAGCTCTTTTTTTGAAAATGCAAACCATCTTTCTTATTCCAGAAAGTTCTATGCAAGAAGTCATACAACAGTTTTTACAGATATGTGAACTGTTCCAGCCACTGCTGCAAAATTCAGTTAAGGACATTCTGAAACAACACACAGATTAAGGACACTCTGAAACAACACATGGTCTACTCTATGTGCATTAAAACAGAAATGTTCCTTGGTTCATTCAGCTTTCTTGTAAATCATTAATTTCTTGTCATTCTAGCTATTTAACTGGTGTTGTCATTTTACTCCCCAAAAGACTAAACAGCCAACTGATATCCGGACACTGCTGTTCAAAGGGCTTCCTATTCACCTTGGTGACAACCCTGCAGACTTCTACAAACCAGGTTTTGTAAGTAACCTCTTACTTTCTCAAAAAGTATTGAAAAGGACCGTGACAGTGTAATTTTCACCATCATTTGATCGTTGCTATCTTTGATAAACCCCTGTGGCAGCGGGGGCGTGGTCAAGCACCGGTCTGTGACAGGAGGGCGGAGTTGGGGAAGGTAAGTGGCAGAATCGCTTCACCTGAGTGTGATTAACCTATGTTTTGTGTGTGTTCTCCCCAGTAAACCGCGCCCTACTTAAGGAGGGAGAGGGAGAGCGGAGGGGAGTCAGTGAGAGGAGATGACAGTCTGCGTGTGCGCGAGTAGGTCTCCGAGTGTTCACTTTAATTGTTAGGCTGAAAAGTTTGGCAATAAACCATTTTGCATCCTGATCTCTGTCCTGCCATCTTCTGTGCTCCACCCACACGTTGAACCCGCTACAGTGGTGCTGAAACCCAGGAAGGTGGAGCACCGGTCCTGCAGCCCCATGGAATCCTCCCCGTTCGCGGACTTGGTCCACGCCCTCGCCACAGCTCAGCAGAGCCAGAACCAGGCACTCATCACGCTCCGGAAGGAGCAGGAGAGCCGCTTCGAAGCCCTGGTGCTGGCTCAGCAGGAAGACCGAGAGGCGTTCCGGCGGCTCCTCGTGTCAGCGGGGTCCACCAGCGCCCCAGCCGCGGGCCCATCTCCCATCACCTTGACTAAGATGGGCCTGCAGGACGACCCCGAGGTGTTCATCGCGTTATTCGAGCAGGTCGCCGAAGCCTCGGGGTGGCCGATGGAGCAGCGCGCGGCGCGCCTCCTCCCCCTCCTGACGGGAGAGGCGCAGTTAGCCGCACTACAGCTCCCCGCCGACCACCGGCTGGCCTACGCCGACCTTCGCCGGGCTGTCCTCCAGCGCATGGGGCGCACGCCGGAGCAGCAGCGCCAGCGCTTCCGCGCGCTGCGGATGGAGGAAGTCGGCAGCCCGTTCGCGTTTGGCCAGCAGCTCCGGGACGCCTGCTGGCGGTGGCTGAGGGCTGAAGATCGCGACGCCGAGGGAATCATCGACCAGGTGGCGCTGGAACAGTTCATCGCCCGCCGGAACCGCGGAGTGGGTCCAGTGCCACCGCCCGGCGTCACTGGATCAGGCCGTAGGACTGGCGGAGGATCATCTGGCGGCTGTCCCGGTGGCAGGACAACGGATGGCATCATCATCTCTCTCCTCTTCTCTCTCTCTCTCTCTCTCTCTTCCCCCTCCTCCCGTGTCCCGTCCTCGCCCCATTCCCCCACCACGGAGGCGGGGGCCGGCTCCACCCCAGCCGGCCCGCCGCACCCGTGGTGCCCTCCCGTTTCTCCCTTCTGTGTCTGTCTCTCCCCCCCCTCAGGTGAGTGACCCTCAAACCACAGCTGCAGAGGGGAGGCCCGGGCCGGTTTGCTGGCGCTGCGGGGAACCGGGCCACCTGCAGCAACAGTGTGCCTCGATGGAGGTGGGGGCGGTGGTGCGGATCCCCGACGCGCCAGAGGCTGCCCTCGATCAGGCCGGAGCGTATCGCATACCGGTAAGTGTACAAGGGGCGACATATCAGGCGTTGGTGGATTCGGGTTGCAATCAGACCTCGATCCGCCAAAGCCTGGTGCAAGACGAGGCATTGGGGGGAAGACAAGGGGTGAAGGTGTTGTGTGTGCACGGGGATATTCACTACTACCCGTTGGTGTTGGTCCACATACATTTCAGAGGGGACAAATCCATAGTGAAGGCGGCGGTTAATCCTCGCCTTACCCACTCTTTGATCTTGGGGACTGATTGGCCGGGATTTCGGGGGTTGATGGCACGCCTAGTAAAGAGTGGGTCCTGCCGGTTATCAGGGGAGGGTCCCGGTGTCGCTTTGGCTGGAGCTGCGGTCGCAGAGCCGTCTATGTCATCTCCGCGACAGAGTGAGGAGCCCCCGGCCCCTCCTCTTTCTATTGTGGAATCCCTCGCGGATTTCCCACTGGAACAATCGCGAGACGAAACTCTGCGACACGTGTTTGACCAAGTGAGAGTAATCGATGGTCAAATGCTCCAGCCGAACGCCACCCCGCCCTTCCCCTATTTTTCCATTTTAAAGGATAGGTTATACCGAGTGACGCAGGACACTCAGACGAAGGAGCGTGTCACCCAGTTGTTAATTCCAAAGAGCCGCCGGGAATTGGTATTCCAGGCGGCTCACTTTAATCCCATGGCGGGACACCTCGGGCAGGATAAAACACTCGCCCGGATAATGGCCCGATTCTATTGGCCAGGGATTCGTGGCGACGTCCGTAAGTGGTGTACGGCGTGCCGCGAATGCCAGTTGGTAAATCCAGCGGCCATTCCAAAAGCGCCCTTGCACCCCCTACCATTAATCGAGACCCCGTTTGAAAGAATTGGGATGGATCTCGTCGGGCCATTAGATCGGTCAACACGAGGGTACCGCTTTATATTGGTTCTGGTGGACTATGCAACGCGATACCCGGAAGCAGTGCCTCTTCGCAATATCTCCGCACGTAGTATTGCAGAGGCCCTCTTCCACGTCATCTCCTGGGTCGGAATCCCGAAAGAGATTCTGACTGACCAAGGCACCTCATTTATGTCACGAACACTGGCCGAACTGTATGGGCTACTGGGTATTAAGCCGATCCGCACCAGCGTGTATCACCCACAGACGGACGGTTTAGTCGAACGGTTCAACCGCACCCTCAAGAATATTATCAAAAAATTCGTAAGTGAGGACGCACGTAACTGGGATAAGTGGCTCGAACCCTTGTTGTTTGCAGTGTGAGAGGTCCCCCAAGCCTCCACGGGGTTCTCCCCATTTGAATTATTGTATGGGCGTAAGCCGCGCGGCATCTTAGATGTACTGCGGGAAAATTGGGAGGAGGGACCTTCACAGAGCAAAAATGAAATTCAATACGTTATGGATCTGCGCGCAAAACTCCACACACTCACCCACCTAACTCAGGAGAATTTGCGGCAGGCCCAGGAACGGCAAACCCGCCTGTACAACAAGGGCACGTGCCTTAGAGAGTTCACTCCGGGAGATAAGGTACTCATCCTGTTGCCCACGTTGAGCTCCAAATTAATCGCCAAGTGGCAAGGGCCCTTTGAGGTCACACGGCGAGTCGGGGATGTCGACTATGAGGTTAGGCGAACGGACAGGGAGGGGGCGCTACAGATCTACCACCTCAATCTGCTGAAGCTCTGGAACGAGGAGGTCCCCGTGGCGTTGGTGTCGGTAGTTCCGGAGAAGGCGGAGCTGGGGCCGGAGGTCCAAAAAGGGTCATTGGCATCTCGCACCTCTCCGGTCCCCTGTGGAGACCACCTCTCCCCGACCCAACTCACGGAGGTCGCCCAGTTGCAGGCCAAGTTTTCGGATGTGTTCTCGCCCCTGCCCGGCCGCACCAACCTCATAGAACACCACATAGAGACGCCCCCGGGGGTGGTAGTGCATAGCCGTCCTTATAGATTACCCGAACACAAAAAAAAGGTGGTTCAGGAAGAACTTCAGGCCATGCTTGAAATGGGCATCGTTGAGGAGTCCCACAGTGACTGGAGCAGCCCGGTGGTCTTGGTTCCCAAGGCCGACGGCTCGGTCCGGTTCTGTGTGGACTATAGAAAAGTCAACGCGGTGTCTAAATTCGACACGTACCCAATGCCTCGTATTGATGAGCTGCTCGATTGACTAGGCACGGCTCGCATTTACTCGACACTGGATTTGACGAAGGGATATTGGCAGATCCCCTTGACTCCATTATCCCGGGAAAAAACGGCCTTTTCCACACCGTTCGGCTTACACCAGTTCGTCACACTTCCGTTTGGGCTGTTTGGGGTGCCCGCTACGTTTCAGCGGCTGATGGACCGGGTCCTCCGGCCCCACGCCACCTATGCGGCCGCTTACTTAGACGACGACATCATTTATAGTAATGACTGGCAGCGGCACCTGCAACACCTAAGGGCCGTCCTTAGGTCGCTGAGGCGGGCGGGACTCACTGCCAACCCGAAGAAGTGTGCGATTGGGCGGGTGGAAGTACGGTATCTGGGCTTCCACTTGGGTAACGGGCAGGTGCATCCCCAAATTAATAAGACAGCAGCGATTGCGGCCTGCCCGAGGCCCAAGACCAAAAAGGGGGTGAGACAGTTCCTGGGGCTGGCTGGCTATTATCGTAGGTTTATACCTAATTATTCGGATGTCACCAGCCCGCTGACTGACCTCACTAAAAAGGGGGCGCCAGATCCGGTCCAGTGGACGGAGCAGTGCCAGCGGGCTTTCTCTGAGGTAAAGGCTGCACTGTGTGGGGGGCCACTTTTGCACTCCCCTGACTTCTCTCTCCCTTTTTTGTTACAGACGGATGCGTTGGACAGAGGGCTGGGGGCCGTTTTGTCCCAGCAGGTGGGGGGAGAGGATCGCCCAGTATTATACATCAGCCGAAAGCTGTCAGTGCATGAGGGGTGCTACAGCACCATCGAGAAGGAGTGCCTGGCGATCAAGTGGGTGGTCCTCGCCCTCCGTTACTACCTGCTGGGGCGCTCTTTCACCCTCTGTTCGGACCACGTGCCCCTCCAGTGGCTCCACCGCATGAAGGATGCCAACGCGCGGATCACCCGTTGGTATCTAGCGCTCCAAACTTTCAACTTCAAGGTGGTCCACAGGCCGGGGGCGCAGATGGTCGTGGCAGACTTCCTTTCCCGTCAAGGGGGGGGGGAGTCGGCTGCAGGCCAGACGGGCACCCGGCCTGAGTCGGGCGGTGGGGGTATGTGGCAGCGGGGGCGTGGTCAAGCGCCGGTCTGTGACAGGAGGGCAGAGTTGGGGAAGGTAAGTGGCAGAATCGCTTCACCTGAGTGTGATTAACCTATGTTTTGTGTGTTCTCCCCAGTAAACCGTGCCCTACTTAAGGAGGGAGAGGGAGAGCGGAGGGGAGTCAGTGAGAGGAGACGACAGTCTGCGTGTGCGCGAGTCAGTCTCCGAGTGTTCACTTTAATTGTTAGGCTGAAAAGTTTGGCAATAAACCGTTTTGCATCCTGATCTCTGTCCTGCCGTCTTCTGTGCTCCACCCACACGTTGAACCCGCTACAACCCCGTGAGCATAGTTTTATACAATTAAAGGCATTATTTTGTGAAGCTCAAATCTTATAGCAGCAGTTCTTTCTAACCTCTTTTGGTGATCTGTTTGTGTACTGCAGCAGTCATAACCAATACATACCGTACCTACCCTCATGTGTCTGACTGTCCTGTGACCTAGACTATATTACTTAACATCATTGATGATTATTTAATGAGAAATCTGATGACTGATGACTCATTCTGCCACTTTGACATTGGAATCCTCCTCACTGAGCATGAAGATGCTGTGCTTTCATCTTCCCTCCATCTCTGTCCATCCTCACTGAAGATCATCATTGAGGGAAAAGTCATGATGGACAACATTCAAGACCTGCCAAAAGCTATGTGCATTCTGTTTGGACTTGCATATGCACTGCATCTCAACTACCTTTTTAATTTTCTGTTGTAATGTCTGTTGTAATGTATTCTATACTATGTGTCAGACCCCAGGAAGAATAGCTGCAGTTTTGTCAGGTTTACTGTGAGAAGACATGGCTCGTTTTGTTTTTTTCCCCACAGCATGCCATGCAGCCACAGTCAGGTTGAGTAGAGGTTATTATACTCATATATGAGGCAGTCTAAAGGGAGGCCATGTGCACACAGACACCTTCAAAATCTGTAAGGCGCTGCCTTATAAAAAGTGACAGATTTTTGAGCCATGCCTCTTTTGTATTACATTCCAGTGTGTTTACTGTTATTAAGAATAGTTCTGTAGCGTCCAAAATGAATATGTCAGCACTGTATGTATATATGCTTGTACGTAATGTTTAGAATTTATAGAGACACCTCAGACTTGGGATCTGCCAGTAGCACATTGTAAAACAGAAAAGCATACGCACATACACAAACACTTGGGAGTGTGCTCTTCAGCTGTGACATCTTCACTCTGGTGCTGCCCTTCTGCATAGCCATGATGACATGTCACCCTCCCACTGGTCTACACTGAGGCAGCATTGATCACTAAAACCTTGTGCCTCTGTAGTCAATATATTGTTATTACCAACTCTTTGACCTGTTGAACAGGTGTTTATTTTGTATTATGTAATAACTGATTTAAGTTTAATAAGGGACAGGAATGTCCAACTACTTGTGTTATACAGTACAAAATGTAGAAGTGTATGCTCAGGACTGCATCAGGAGTGCTCAGGTGATATGGTATAGTTAACAAAAGTTCTTCTGTATTTCTTCAAGCAAGTTGAAGTTTTAGGGAAGTTTAGAGCAAATATCTAGTTTTAATGCATGTCTGTTTGTGTCCAGTTGATCACAAGTATATAACAGATATTGTTGAATGCTGTGTGTTCATTCTCTCTTTCCAAACAGGTTGGAATTGTCATCATGCAGTTTTCATGTTTTTTTTATTATGTTTTTGTTGACACATTTTTGTTGCAATAACACATTTGTGGTGTTACTTTGTCAACAATGAAATACGTTGAGGCATTTAAATGCATTGTTTGATTTCTTCCCCTCTATTTTTGTTTAAATAGAATATTTAATACAATAATCTCAATCAAAATAGCATAATTAAATTACAAGAAAACATTACTTATATTAAGAGATGATTTTAAGTATCAATAAATAATACATTTGTAATATTTTTTATGTTTAACTTAAAGTAGTTATTTTATAGGTGGCATGGTGGTTAGCACTGTTGCCTCACAGCAAGAAGGTCCTGGGTTCAAGCCCAGTGGCCGGCAAGGGCCTTTCTATGTGGAGTTTGCATGTTGTCTGCGTGGGTTTCCACCATGTGCTCTGGTTTCCCCCACAGTCCAAAGTCATGCAGGTTAGATTAATTGGTGGCTCTAAATTGACCGTAGGTGTGAATGTGAGTGTGAATGGTTGTCTGTGTCTATGTGTCAGCCCTGTGATGACCTGGCAACTTGTCCAGGGTGTACCCTGCCTCTCGCCCATAGTCAGCTGGGATAGGCTCCAGCTTGCCTGCGACCCTGTAGGACAGGATAAGCAGCTATAGATAATGGATGGATAGTTATTTTATATATTTTACACTCCTGAAAAGAATTTATTTATGTGAAATAATGATTTTGAGCAAAGACTACCAATATAAACTTGATTTGTCAACTGTATCCAATTAAGGTTCTATGTTAATACAACTTGACATTTTGAGTTTCACCTTAGGTAAAAACTTAAATGGTTTAAGGCAAAGGGTTTCCATGCAATTTTCTAGCAAAGTCTAATTTGGTCTTAGAGTGCAGTGTTTGTCAATGTGGCATTATCAGTTTCATTAGTAGATGTGTCAACATGCATTGCACAGTACTAGTTGTTTGGATTCTGACTGTGTTCACAGCTGCTGGAAGCAAAGAAGAGTGTATTAGTGGCAGATCATTGGAGTTCTGGAGGGACATGACAACTGATGTTTGTGCATTAAAAATGTTTGTGCATTAAAAATATGATCTTTTATTGGTACACAGCACACATAGCAATGTGTGCTGTGTACCAATAAAAGATCTTATTTTTAATCAACATGCCCTTTGCAACTGTTTTATTTTCTTTCCTGAATAAATTGAATAATTAAATATACTGCATATTTAATAAATTTAATATCAGTCAAAAGTTTGGCTACACCTACTCATTCATAGTTTTTTTTCTGTATTTTGCCTATTTTCTACATTGCAGAACATGTTGGCATCAAAATTATGTAACAACATATGGAATTATGTATAACAACATATGGAATTATGTGGTAAACAAAAGAGAGATAAAATATGTTTCATATTTTAGATACTTCAAAGTAGCCACTGTTTACCTTGACAGCTTTGCACACTATTGGCATTATCTTAACCAGCTTCTTGAGGTAGTCAACTGGAATGCTTTTCAATTAACAGGTGCGCCTTGATCAAAAGTTCATTACTTGAATTTCTTGTTTTTAATGTGTTTGAGACCATCAAACAGTAAATAGTAAATAATAAAAATATGGTAAATAGCCCTATTTGACAACTGTAGTAATCCATATTGTCAAAAACTGCTCAGCTAAGTAAAGAGAAATGACAGTCAAAAGTTGAACCAGAGGTGGACATTTCAACAAGATAATGATCCTAAACATACGAGCAAATCTATGACGGAATGGCTCAAAAAGATGAAATTAAGGTGTAACAACTCTTTAACTTGGGGGAAACAGAGGAACTGGAAGCAGGCTTCAGAACAGGTGAATTCTTTTTATTTTTACACATTTCAGTGATGATTAATACGGAAGCTTTCACACAAACACACGTGGGGTGACACAGCTCTCTCTCTCATTCCTGGCTGTCTGAAAGACACACAGAGACAGGTTAACAGACAGCCAGTAATTCGACACAGGTGCACCTCATCACATGTTACCTACTGGTTCAACCTGCTTCCTCGCCATTCACAGCTGACACTTGACAATGCCCCCACTGCCACATACCCCACTGCCCGAATCAGGCCAGGGAGCCTGGCCTGCAGCTGACACACACCCCTGGTGAGACAGCTAATCTGCCACCACCATCTGTACCCCTGGCCTGTGGACCACCTCGAAATTAAAGGGCTGAAGGGCCAGATACCAATGAGTAATACGCACATTGGCATCTTTCATGTGGTGGAGCCAATGGAGTAGGGCATGTTCAGCACAGAGGGTGAATGGGTATCCTAGCCAGTAGTACCAGAGAGTGAGGACCACCCACTTGATGGCCCACTCCTTTTCTATTGTGCTGTACTTTCTCACATGGAGAGCTTGCAGCTGATGTACAGCACTGGGCACTCCTCCCCCTCAACCACCTGGGACAAAATGGCCCCAAGCCCTTTGTCTGATGCATCAATCTGTAACACAAAAGGGAGAGAAAAGTCAGGAGAAGGCAGCAGTGGCCCGCTATACAAAACCGGCTTTACCTGAGCAAAAGCCCTTTCACATGGCTCTGTCCACTGGATCAGATCTAGTTCCCCCTTTTTAGTGAGGTCAGTCAGTGGGCTGGTGACATCTGAAAAGTTAGGCACGAACCATCTATAATAGCCAGCCAGCCCCAGGAACTGCCTCACCCCCTTTTTGGTCTTAGGTCTCAGGCAGGTGGCAATCGCTGTGGTCTGATGTACATTAAAATATAGTTTTTAGAGACTTTATGATTTTTAGAGAGTAGTGATCCTTAGAAGGAAGGAAGGTCAGACACTGGGTCTCATGTTTATATAAGATGAATAATGTTGTTTTTCTGTCACACTGTTCTCTTCTGCAAGGTTATTGTAAACATGTGTATGTGTAAAGATAGCCAGGATAACGAGGTAGCGATAGAGGATGCCAAGGCCGAACACCCTGAGATTAAGAAGATATCTGATATGCAAGTCATTCTATTGATTATTGTGGCTGTATAAAAACTGTGTGTGAAAATAGAGAATGCTTCTCTGGGTGAAATGCTCTGTGATTCACTGGAAAGGTATAATAAACTCATTTCTGTCTGCTTTTTCCAAACAGCCTCGAGGTTTTTCCACCACAATTCTCAATTTGGGGATGCACCTGCCCATGACCCAAATGGAAGTCCAATTACCATACTTCCACCCATCCAATTGCACACTTCTTCAGGTTTGCTGTGAGCCCAGTGCACCTCAGTGACCTCAGGACCACCCTAAGATGCTGTAAATGCTGCTACCAATCACTACTATAAATGATTATGTCATCTAAGTAAGCTGCTGCATACACATTGTGGGGAAGGAGAAGTCAGTCCATGAGACGCTGAAATGTTGCCAGAGCCCCAAACAACCTGAAAGGAAGGGTGACAAATTGGTGTAAGTCAAATGGAGTGGAAAAGGCCGTTTTCTCGCATGATAATGGAGTCAAGGGGATCTGCCAATCTCCCTTTGTTAAATCCCAGTGTTGAGTAAATGCGAGCTGCACCTAACCAATTGAGCAGTTCATCAATGGGAGGGCATCGGGTATATGTTAAATTTAGACACTGCATTGAATTTTCTATAGTCTACACAGAACCGGACCAACCCGTCGGTCTTGGGAACCAAAACCACAGGGCTGCTCCAGTTGCTGTGCGACTCCTCAATTACTCCCATCTTAAGCATAGCCTGGAGTTCATCCCAAACCACATTTTTCTTGTGCTCGGAGAGCCGATATGGGTGGCTGCACACCACCACCCCTGGAGGAGTCTCAGTGTGGTCTTCTCTGAGGTCAATGCAACCAGGACGGGACGAGAACACATCAGAGAATTCCTCCTGCAACCTAATCACCTGTGCTCTCTGGGAGGCTTGTGGGACCTTGTGCACTGCAAACAACAGAGGGTTTAGCCACCTGTCCCAGTTTTTAGCATCCCTGTGAATGAACTTACGACTTATATAGGTGTCTGGTTAAATTGTTCAACCAGACCGTCTGTTTGCAGATGATAAACATGAGTTTGAATCAATTTAATCCCCAATAATTAATACAATTCGCAGAGTGTGTGTAACATACAAGTAGTGCCTTGATCAGTTAGGATTTCTTTCAGAATCCCAACTTGGGAGATAATGCAGAAGAATGCCTCTGCAACACTGCATGCAGAGATATTATGCACTGCTTCCGGATATCGCATTGCATAATCCATTATGACGAACACAAAGTGATACCTGCATGCAGGTCGATGTAATGGCCCGATGAGATCCATGCCAGTTCTTTTGAAGGGGATCTCAATTAATGGGAGGGGGAGCTTTTGGCGTGGCTGCTGGATTCACCAGCTGGCATTCACATCATGCTGCACACCACCTGTGGACATTGGCACAAAACCCTAGCTGATAGAAACAGACCATGAGATGATTTAGTGTTTTATCCTGCCCCAAATACCCAGCCATAGGATTATGATGAGCCACATGGAATAAAAGTTCCCTACGGCAACTGTGTCATCTTTTGCTTCGTTTGAGTGTCCTGCATCACTCGATATAGCCTATCCCCAATAATACAAAAGTATGGGAAGGGAAGCATGTTAGGCTGGAGGATTTGGCCATCAATTACTTTCACTTGGTCAAAAGTGTGTCTCAGAGACTCGTCACATGCCTGCTCCAATGGGAAATCCCTTTGCAGAACCTTTATTTTTAAATACATTTCTGACTGGATAGTATCTCCATCCTTGACTCTTGTATGCTGCATACATGGGAATAAAAAATATATACAGTGGCATGCAAAAGTTTGGGCACCTTTACTGAAAATGTCTGTTACTGTGAATAGTTAAGTGAGCAGAAGATGAACTGATCACCAAAAGGCATAAAGGTAAAGACGACACATTTCTTTTCAGCATTTTCTGCAAGATTTGTGTATTATTTTTGTTTTGTACAATTGGAGAGTGAAAAAAGAAAAGGAACACCATGCGAAAGTTTGGGCACCCCAATACATTTGAGTACTCAGGTAACTTTTACCAAGGTTCCAGACCCTAATTAGGTTACTGAGCTGTAGCTTGTTCAAATTCTTCGTTAGGAAAGGTAAGATGATGCAGATTTCAAAGCTGTATAAATTCTCTGACTCCTCAAACTTGTCCCTAAAATCAACAGCCATGGGCTCCTCTAAGCAACTCCCTCACATTCTGCATAATAAAATAATTGATACTCACAAAGCAGGAGAAGGCTACAAGAATGTAGCAAAGTGCTTTCAGGTAGCTGTTTCCTCAGATTGTAATGTCATTAAGAAATGGCAGTTAACAGAAACAGTGGAGATCAAGGTGAGGTCTGGAAGATGAAGAAAACTTTCTGAAAGAACTGCTTGTTGGATTGCTAGAAAGGCAAATAAAAACCCCTGTTTGACTGCAAAAGACCTTCAGAAAGATTTAGCAGACCCTGGAGTGGTGGTGCACTGTTTTACTATGCAGCAACACTTGAACAAATATGACTGTAGCAAGTGTTCTAGGTGGGTGGAGCACAGAAGCACGGCAGGCCAGAACTGAGTTCTCAAAACTCGTTTATTGTAGCTTTTCAGCTTTTAACTATACACGCATGCATGCACACAGGTATCCAGGTCGGGAGTAGCCCCCTTCCTCCGCGCTCCCTCTCCTCTTATAGGGCACAGTCACTGGGTAAGACACACAAACACAGGTTAATTCCCGTCAGGTGCAGTGATTCCGCCACTTACCTTCCCTGACTCCGCCCTCCATTCACAGACTGCCCCCGCTGCCACATATCCCCACCGCCCAACTCAGGCCAGGCAGCCATCCGGCCTGCAGCCGACTCCCCCCCCTTGACGGGAGAGGAAGTCCACCACAACCATCTGCGCCCCCGGCCTGTGGATCACCTCGAACTTAAACGGCTGGAGTGCCAGATACCAACGGGTGATCCGCATGTTGGCATCCTTCATGCGGTGGAGCCACTGCAGGGGCGCGTGGTCCGACCAGAGGGTGAAAGGGCGCCCCAGCAGATAGTAGCGGAGGGCGAGAACCGCCCACTTGATGGAGAGGCAATCCTTCTGCATAGTGCTGTACCTGCCCTCGTGCACCGACAGCTTGCAGCTGATGTACAGCATTGGACGGTCCTCCCCCTCCACCTCCTGGGACAGAAAAGCCCCCAGCCCTCTGTCCGATGTGTCCGTCTGTAAAACAAAGGGGAGAGAAAAGTCAGGGGAGTGTAACAGTGGCCCCCCACACAGTGCAGCCTTTACCTTAGAGAAAGCCCGCTGGCATTGCTCCATCCACTGGACCGGATCTGGTGCCCCCTTTTTAGTGAGATCAGTCAGCGGGCTGGTGATGTCCGAATAATTAGGTATAAACCTACGATAATAGCCAGTCAGCCCCAGGAACTGCCTCACCCCCTTTTTGGTCTTGGGCCTCGGGCAGGCCGCAATCACTGCTGTCTTATTGATTTGGGGACGCACCTGCCCATTGCCCAAGTGGAAGCCCAGATACCATACTTCCACCAGCCCAATCGCACACTTCTTCGGGTTGGCTGTGAGACCCGCTCGCCTCAGCGACCCCAGGATGGCCCTCAGGTGTTTTAGGTGCCGCAGCCAGTCATTACTATAAATAATAATGTCATTTAGGTATGTGGCTGCATAGGTGGCATGGGGGCGGAGGACCCTATCCATAAGCCGCTGGAATGTAGCGGGCGCCCCAAACAGCCCAAACGGAAGTGTGACGAACTGGTGTAAGCCAAACGGTGTGGAAAAGGCCATTTTCTCTCGGGATAGTGGAGTCAAGGGGATCTGCCAATATCCCTTTGTCAAATCCAGTGTCGAATAAAAACGAGCCGTGCCTAGTCGATCGAGCAACTCGTCAATACGAGGCATTGGGTATGCATCAAATTTAGACACCGCGTTGACTTTTCTATAGTCCACACAGAACCGGACCGACCCATCAGCCTTGGGAACCAAGACCACCGGACTGCTCCAGTCACTGTGGGACTCCTCGACTATGCCCATTTCGAGCATGGTCTCGAGTTCTTCCCGAACCACCTTTTTTTTGTGTTCGGGCAGTCTGTAAGGGCGGCTGCGCACTACCACCCCCGGGGGCATCTCAATGTGGTGTTCTATGAGGTGGGTGCGGCCGGGCAGGGGCAAGAACACGTCAGAAAATTCTGTTTGCAACCGGGTGACCTCCGTGAGCTGGGTCGGGGAGAGGTGGGCTCCACAGGGGACCGGAGCGGTGGGTGATGTCAATTTTCCCTTTTGAACCTCCGGCCCCAGCTCCGCCTTCAGGTCAATAATGTATTGAATTTCATTTTTGCACAGGGAAGGTCCCTCCTCCCAATTTTCCCGCAGCACATCTAGGATGCCGCGTGGCTTACGCCCATATAATAATTCAAATGGGGAGAACCCCATGGAGGCTTGTGGGACCTCTCACACTGCGAAACGCAGGGGTTCGAGCCATTTATCCCAGTTACATGCGTCCTTGCTTACAATTTTTTAAATTATGTTTTTGAGGGTGCGATTAAACCATTCGACTAAGCCATCCGTTTGTGGGTGATAAACGCTGGTGCGGATCGGCTTGATTCCCAATAACCCATACAGTTCGTGCAGTGTGCGTGACATGAACGTAGTGCCTTGATCAGTCAGAATCTCTTTGGGGATTCCGACTCGGTAGATAATGTGGAAGAGCGCTTGCGCAATACTATGTGTGGAGATATTGCGGAGCAGCACCGCTTCCGGATATCGCATTGCATAGTCCACCAGAACTAAAATAAAGCGATACCCTCGTGTTGACCGATCTAATGGCCCGACGAGATCCATCCCAATTCTTTCGAAAGGGGTCTCAATTAATGGTAGAGGGCACAAAGGCGCTTTTGGGATGGCCGCTGGATTTACTAACTGGCATTCGCGGCATGCCGTACACCACCTATGGACATCGCCGCGAATCCCTGGCCAATAGAATCGGCCCATTATTCGGGCTAGTGTCTTATGCTGCCCTAAGTGTCCAGCCATGGGATTAAAGTGAGCTGCCTGGAATACCAATTCCCGGCGGCTCTTTGGGATCAAAAGTTGGGTTATTTGTTCCTTAGTTTGAGTGTCCTGCATCACTCGGTATAACCTATCCTAAATAATGGAAAAATAGGGGAAGGACGAGGTGGTGTTTGGCTGGAGAGTTTGACCATCGATTACTCTCACTTGGTCAAACGCATGTCGCAGAGACTCGTCTCGTGATTGCTCTAACGGAAAATCCACGAGGGATTCCCCGAGAGAGGGAGGAGGAGCCTGCTGCTCCTCACTCTGACGTGGTGATGACGTAGATGGCTCTGTGACAGCTGCTCCCGCCAATGCCACTCCGGGACCTCCCCCTGCTAAACTACGGCAGGACCCACTCTTCACTAAACGCGTCATTAAATCCCGAAATCCCGGCAAATCAGTCCCCAAAATTATAGAGTGGGTGAGGCGAGGATTAACTGCTGCCTGAACTCTAAATTTCTCCCCTTGAAAGCCTGATACATATCCCCTTGGATACTCACTGGTATGCGATACTCTCCAGCCTGATAGAGGGTGATTCCTGGTGCATTGGGGATCTGGACCACCACGCCCACCTCCATCGCCGAGCACTGATGCTGGAGGTGCCCCGGCTCCCCGCAGCACCAGCACACCAGCCCGGTTCTCTCTCTCTGCACCGGTGTTCCAGATATCACTCACCTGGGGGGGGAGACACAGACACGGAAGTAGGAAATGGTAGGACACCGCAGGTGCGGCAGGCCGGCTGGGGTGGAGCTGGCCCCCGCCTCCGCGGTGGGGGAATGGGGCGAGGGAGAGGAACAGAAGGGGAGAGAGAGGGGAGGGGAGAAGGGGAGACACGCTGTCCTGCCGTTGGAACGGCCGCCATATGGTCCTCTGCCAGCTCAATGGCCTGATCCAGCGACGCCAGGCAATGGCACTGGACCCACTCCGTGGTTCCTTCTGGAAGTCGAGCGATGAACTGCTCCAGCACCACCAGATCGATGATCTCCTCGGCATCACGGTTGTCGGCCCTCAGCCACCAGCGGCAGGCGTCCCGGAGTTGCTGGCCAAATGCGAACGGCCGGCCGACCTCCTCCAGGCGCAGTGCGCGGAAGCGCTGCTGCTGCTGCTCCGGAGTGCAACCCATGCACTGGAGGACAGCCCTGCGGAGGTCCACGTAGACCAGCCGGCTGTTGGCGGGGAGCTGTAGCGCGGCCAGCTGCGCCTTGCCCATGAGCAGGGGGAGGAGGCGCGCCGTGCTCTGTTCCACCGGCCAACCCCACACCTCTGCTGCCTACTCAAAGACAGCAAGGAAGGCCTCGGGGTCGTCATGTGGGCCCATCTTCGTCAGGGTGAGGTGGGAAGGGCCCGCGGCGGTGGAGATGGTGGACCCCGCTGACGCGAGTAGGTGCCGGAACGCCTGGTGATCTTCCTGCTGCGCCAGCACCAGGGCCTCGAACCTTTGCTCCTGTTCTTCCCGGAGGGCGACCAACGCCTGGTGCTGGCTCTGTTGGGCCATGGCGAGGGCATGGATCAGGTCCTTGAAGGGGGAGGACTCCATGGGGCTGTTCTCTCCTGCGCTCCGTCCCAGGTTTCAGCACCACTGTAGCAAGTGTTCTAGGTGGGTGGAGCACAGAAGCACAGCAGGCCAGAACTGAGTTCTCAAAACTCGTTTATTGTAGCTTTTCAGCTTTTAACTATACACACATGCACGCACGCACACACACAGGTATCCAGGTCGGGAGTAGCCCCCTTCTTCCGTGCTCCCTCTCCTCTTATAGGGCACGGTCACTGGGGAAGACACACAAACACAGGTTAATTCCCGCCAGGTGCAGTGATTCCACCACTTACCTTCCCTGACTCCACCCTCCATTCACAGACTGACGCTTGACCATGCCCCCGCTGCCACAATGACCTTCATGGAAGAGTCATCAGAAGAAAACCTTTCCTGCGTCCTAGCCACAAAATTCAGCGTCTGAAGTTTGCAAATGAACATCTAAATAAGCCTGATGCATTTTGGAAACAAGTCTTGTGGACTGATGAGAAATCAAAATAGAACTTTTTGGCCACAATGTGCAAAGGTATGTTTGGAGAAAAAAGGGTGCCAAATTCCAGGAAAAGAACACCTCTCCAACTCTGAAGCATGGGTGTGCTTTGGGGTTGTGTTGCAGCCAGTGGCACAGGGCACATTTCGGTGGTCGAGGGAAGCATGGATTCGAATAAATACCAGCAAATTCTGGAAGCAAACATCACACCATCTGTAAAAAAGTTGAAGTTAAAAAGACAATGGGTCCTACAATAAAACGATGATCCAAAACACACCTCAAAATCTACAGTGGAATACCTCAAGAGGCACAAGCTGAAGGTTTTGCAATGGCCCTCACAGTCCCCTGACCTAAACATCATTGAAAATCTGTGGATAGATCTCAAAAGAGCAGTGCATGCAAGACAATCCAAGAAACTTGTAGAACTGGAAGCCTTTTGCAAGGATAAATGTGTGAAAATCCCCCAGGTAAGAACTGAAAGATTATTAGCTGGCAACAAAAAGTGTTCACAAGCTGTGATACTTGCCAAAGGGGGTGTTACTAGGTACTAACCATGCAGGGTGACCAACCTTTTGCTTCAGGCCCTTTTCCTTTTTTGTCATTTTGAAAATATAAAAGATGAAAATAAAAAATTGTTTTTGCTTAAATTATAAAGGGAATGAGTCATCTTTAACTTTATGCCTTTTGGAGACCATTTCATCTTCAACTTGCTTAACTGTTCACAGTAACAGCAATTTTGACTAGGGGTACCCAAACTTTTGCATACCACTGTATTTTTGAGAGTTGAAATTGACCACAAATTTGGCATTTGAGCTGCCCCGCTGAGCCAGCCAGCCCTGAGTGCATGATGTGACAGTGGTAACTGGTTTTAAGGCCAAGGCCTTTGACAGCGATAAACCAAAGTCATATAAATAAAAATTTATGGTGAAGGTAAGAAATACAGTTACCGACTTGCTCAACTAAGACTGATTTGACTTGACTCTCATTAAAACAGGATAGGTGTTATAACTTATGCAACATACATGTACATGCATGCATTTTCACTGATAAAATGTAAAAGGCTAATTAAATAATCAGATGAACTGAGACAATCACATTCTGAAGCAAATTAAATAATCTTATACTGGTAACTTAAACACACAATACAAGCAGGCCCGCCGATGGGGGGGACAAAAGGGTATGTTGTCCTGGGCCCAGGAATTGGGGGGGGGGGGGGAGGGGGGCAGAACTGGGCTCTCATGAAGTTGCGATTAAATTATTTTATTTCATTTCAAAATGTGTTGATTTGGGGGAGAAACGTGCTATATTTGCATTCAATAAATGATTTCTAGATCTTTTGCCTTTATTGTCTTTGAAAAAGGCGTCAAGAACCCCCTACTGCAAAAATGGTTTGGTCTGACTCTTTGATTAAGGGGAAAAAAACGACATCGTTCGATCATAGCGCTTCAATAATCAGCGTGCGTGCCATTTGCCAACATGCACAAGTCAGGAGCACAGAAAAGAAAAGAGAAGAGAAAAAGAGAGGAAGAAATCAAGAGACTCAGGGGCTCACTGCATAAATATTTTAAAAAAGATTCGGATGATGCAGCAGGTACTAGCAAAGGCAGTGGGGCAGCTGAGCCAGGTAAGACACAGCCAACTTTTTCCAGCCCCGTAAAGTAACCCCAACCAAGGCACGCGCAGCACGCAATTCATGTTACAAACAAGGGGAGAGCAAGTCACACTGAACACCATATCAAATGCACAGGGCATTGAATCATTTGATAACCACAACGGCTTAATAACATTGTGTTTCATATATCTGATTGAAGCTAAGAATATTCACATTAGCCCGCAATCATATCCCGCCGTTTCTCGAGCGGTGTGCTCTTCTCTGCTTTTCACACTGGACAGTACACACGCACAGTATACTATGTTCGCCCCCAGCCCTGCCCAAAATCCCCCGTCCATTGCTGCTCCTTCAAGAGCACCCCAATCGCGTGATTATAGTAGACTATCCACGAGTTTAGGAAGGCATTGTGGGGGCTGTCGCATGCAGGCTTGGGGCGTAACCAGTGCTTAATTTGTGAAGTGAGAGGTCCCGGAACGACGGAGGTGGGTGGGTCCGGCGACTCAAAAAAAAAAACTTTACACACACACGCCTATTGTGTGTGTTAAAAAAAAATAATAATATCAGACATTATGATCTTAGAAAACGCTTTAGTGACGAACAGTTACAGACAGTAATATGTCGTGATATTATGTTATAAAATATTATTTTTTATTAGGCTATATATTAAATTATATATTAAATTTATCTTCTAAAATAACAGACTGTACTCATATCACAACCAGTTTATTTCACCATTGGAGATCAGATCACACAAGACATGAGTTAAATGACTCATTTTAAGGATTTAAGTAGGGTATTTAAAAGCAGTGCCAGCAGGACTTTGTGGCTCAGGTGGATAAGGTGCCATACCATAAATCAGGGGACCTGGGTTCGATTCTGACCTGTTCGATTTTCCGAGCCCTCCCTGTTTTTCTCCTGCTCATTTCCTGTCTCTATACTGTCCTATCCAATAGAGGTGGAAAAAGCCCCAAAAAGAGAATTATTTAAAAGCAGTGCCAGCAAACATAAGTGCAATCAATTCAAGTAATAGTTAAGAAATAAAGGGTTTACAAAACAAGTTGGAGAATTCATTTTAAACATTTTAGTAAGCTTTCTTGTTTTTTGCCATTTTTTCCACAGCGCAAGCTAACGGCTACAAAAAACCCGGTGTTCTATTGAGCGGAAGTATACACCCCTTGTCCCCCCCTTCACCTTTTGCATAATTTTGTGGATGTCATAGGAGAGAAATCAACAACAGATATCAAAACCGAACACTAAACAATTTTTTATTTACTTATTTATGTAATTTATTGTTTGATTTTTTTTCCCTTTGTGATGGTCACGGAGGTGATCTGATCCATTTAAATAGCTGCCGGAACACCGAATGAACCAAAAATAGCTGCCGGATCCAACAACGGAGGTTCCGGATCTTGTTCCGTCATGTTCCAGCTCAAATTAAGCCCTGGGCGTAACGGAATACATTTAATGGCGTTTGGTTAAAGGATACAAAATAACAGTAACCGCTTATTCCGTTACAGTACAGGGGGGAAAGATTCAGTGAAATTGGGGATTACTTCACAGGATCACAATGTGTGTGAGGTTGCTGGTTTTGGGCTTTTTTTTCAAGCCTGCATTTTACATTGGCTTTTCGTTTGCTTCTGCTCTGCTAAACCCACACATGCATAAACCCGATAGCAGCTGACAGCGGCTCCGACTTTGCAAAGCAGCACACTGCGCTTCTGAACCCTGCACTCACGTGCCAAAATATGCGGTTGGCCCGGGGGGGGGGTTGTTAGGGGGGGCCCATTCAGAGCATTTTGTCCCGGGCCCAGCCAAAGCTGTCAGCGGCCCTGAATACAAGTTACAAGTATTAATCTAAATGCAGGTAAACAACTTGCTGTTTTTGTTGTTTTGTATCTAAATGAGAGTCGGCGTTTACCTGTCTGTGTTCTCGCTTCTTGAAGGCCAATCTTGTGGCCGATTGTTTTGAACCAATCTGACTTTCAGTCGTTCATTCAGTTCTCAGTTCATTCGCTTCTTCCATGTAAGGGCGAGATGGCAGCAATATCCAGCAGAGAAATCAGATGACTGCTCCACTCATTCTCCATTTTCTCCATACTGAGTACTCCGCCATTTCTGCTCGGCTCAGGCAATTACTAAAACCCAGGATGGGACGTCACCGGTTTTAGCAACAACCACGGGGAGGTCACTGCCCGAGCGATATGTCACGTCCCTCCATCCCAGGTTTTACCAACAACCCTCGGCTCACACTCCTAGAGAACTGGTGCAACTGTTGGAGTCTATCCCAGCTGACTATGGGCGAAAGGCGGGGTACACCCTGGACAAGTCGCCAGGTCATCGGAGAGCTAACACATAGACACAGACAACCATTCACACTCACATTCACACCTATGGTCAATTTAGAGTCACCAGTTAACCTAACCTGCATGTCTTTGGACTGTGGGGGAAACCGGAGCACCCGGAGGAAACCCACATGGACACAGGGAGAACACGCAAACTCCGCACAGAAAGGCCCTCGCCAGCCATGGGGCTCGAACCCGGACCTTCTTGCTGTGAGGTGACAGCGCTAACCACTACACCACCGTGCCACCCCTGAACTTATTCTCCTTTTTAAAATAAATAAATAAATAAAATAAAGGCTTTCGTTTTCTTGTACTGTAGTTTTACTTAATTGTTGGTACTGCACCCTCTTTCAATATGGGCTGATAGCCAACACTCCTCAACAGATCAGAGGTCTCGTACGAGTCCTCAGTAAAATGTGCAGAGCAGAGGAGAGACCACTTCATAGCCACCCAATGTGCCCATGAACTTCTTGCAAAACGCACCCAAATCTTTGCAGTTTGAACATTCTTGGGCCATGAATGCAATGTAAATCCACCTTCTGTCATGTTGCTGCACCGGCTAGCAACACATCTACATGGCATGGCGATAAATTAGCTTAAAATAGAGGATCGGAGTTGCAGTCAGCTCTGTGTTTTAGTATAGCAGAAATGGCAATGAGACTGATAGACTTACTGCTGTGATGCTGCGGACGTCAAGGTCATTCACTCAGACCGCTACCTATATGAATCACTTTAATCATAAAAATTACTATATTAGATTCATTGTTAATGCTTAAAACTATTCCTGTGCCATTCTTGAGGTCTCAAGGCATTTATAAATGAAAGTGAGGCCATGGTTCTGTGTATTTCCTTTAAGGGGTTCCCCAGAGAGGGAGGAGGGCTCTCCCCACTCTCTGTGCCATCATAACATGGAGTTTACGTGGACAGCCCTGGGACCACCTCCCCAGCCAATGTTGCGACAGGATTCCCCTGTGACATGCTACTGCAGGACCCACCCACTACTATCTGTTCCATTAACTTTTTAAACCTCAGCCAATCAGTTCCCAAGACCAGCAAGATGGGTGAGGCTTAGACTAACCCCTAGAAATGAATAGTGATGGGCATTAGCGGATATTTTTGTATATCACTGTGCACACACTTAACTTTCACCAAATGTGCATTGCCCAGTGCCCCACACTGAATCATGCATTGATGTATGGAGGTCTGATTACAACCCGGATACACAAAAACCTGATTTGTACCCCCTTGAATACTCACAACTATCCTGTATGCCCCTGCTCAACCAGGAGAAGCCTGTGGTGCATCAGAGATGTGAATCAGTGGCCTCTCCTCCTTGTGAAAGTGCTGATTCCCCACCATCCCTCCATGCCTACAGACCTGCCTGGGCTTGCTCTTGGTTCTGGTGGGCATGGAGGAGTTCATTTGTGGAGAGAGAGGGGGTTATTGGTGGCACAGACACAGAAGGAGAAGGGAGAGTAGAAACACCAGGACTGACACTAGTGTGCGGAGTGGGTTTTGGGGAAATTGGCCACCATTTCTGTGGGGCTGGGGTATGGGCAGGCCGAGGAGAGGGGGAGAGGGGGGAGAAGGAGAAAATGAAAGTGAGAGAGAGAGCGGAGAAGCTGTCACAGTGCCTGCTTCCAGAAATGCTGTCAGATGGTCCTTGGCCAGCCGGACCAACTCCTGCAGCGACATCGTTTGGTCACACCGGATCCACGTTGATGTCTCGCTCAGCAACTGGGCGACAGTGTCACTTGCTCGATCATAGCATGATGTTGCACTTGCCGGCCAGTAGCCACTGTCAACAGGTGTCCCGGAGCTGTTGTGTGAACACGAATGGCTGGCCCACTTTGCCGTACACCAGCAAGTGGACGAGCTGGCACTGCTCTTCTGGGCCACAGCCAACCCACTGTAGGATGACTTGATTCAGGTGGGGGTACTCCAGCATGTTGGTGGCTGGGAGCTGTCAAGCCCCAAACTGGGCTTCCCCTCACAGGAGCGGCAGTAGGTGAGCCACCCACTGTGAGGTTGGCCATGAGCTCACCTCCATGACATGCTCACACAGCTTGACCTGCTCACACGTCGGGGTCATCCTGTGGGCCAATCTTGACCAGCTGGACGGGCACGCTGGCTGGAGGGATGATGGCTGGAGCACCCATGAACTGGATCCAGCTCCGAATCACCTGCCAGTCCTCTGGTTGGGCTTCAAGCAGATCCTGAAAGTGCTGGGCCTGATCTACTGACAGCACAACAAGGGCATGCTGCTGGTGCTGGAGGTCGTTGGTGAGCATTTGGAGGAGCTCTCTGACTGGTTCGGACTTCATGGTGGCATTCCTTCCTCAGTCCTGGGTTTTGGCACCAGTGTGCCAAACCTGTGGGGAAACAGAGGAACTGGAAACAGGCTTCAGAATAGGTGGGTTCTTTTTAGCTTGATGCTGTTCATTGATGACTAATACATCTGCTTGCACACGAACACATACATGTGGGGTGACACAGCTCTCTCTCGCAGTCTTGGCTGTCTAAAAGACACACAGAGACACAGGTTAATAGACAGCCAGTAAGATGACACAAGTACACCTCATCACACATTACCTACTGGTTCAATCTGCCTCCTCACCATTCACAGCCGATGCTCAACCATGCCCCTGCTGCCACAGGAGGGTTATGGAATGGTTTCATGAAAGCCCAGATCTGAACCCCATTGAAATGTTGTGGGGAGATTTGAAAAGGGCAGTACATGCAAGAAAACCATCAAAAATCTTGCAGCTGAAGGAAATTTGCATGGAACATATGTCAAATTTCAAAAAGCAGATGTCAGAGACTAGTGGATCATTATGCAAAACACCTACAAGAAGTTGTTTCTGTGAAAGGGGTCATGTCACACACATGCAACTGTCTCTCTCTCGCACACGCTCTTGACAGCATGCGCTACGAATGGACTCTCACGCATGTTCTGAACAGTGCACTGCACTAATGACACACACCTGCCACAGATTAAGACACAATCAGTGTGCTTATATAAGGACTCTGAATACTCACTCAGTTTGCGAAGTATTGAGTTGTTCATGAGACATTACAACAGCCATGTTTTCATATTGTTCTCCTGGTTTCCTGATTCCTATTCCTGGTATTTTGGAATCTGATTTTGTCTGTACCTTGGATAGCCTGTTTGCAGTGGCGGCTGGTAGTCTTTCAAACAGGGGAAGCTGGTCGGTTACGATATTTCCAGATTTTAAAAGAAAAAACATCAATTTTGCCCATACTCTTGCCTCTGATCTGGCTGATTGTTGGCAGGGTCACAAACTGTGAAATAACAGGTTCTTTTGGCCCATTAGCCTACAGTCCAATATACATGATGGTGGTGTTGGGGGGGGGGGTATATTTTAACATTTTATATTTTAAAATTGTGGCATGTTGTTTAAAAATTGATCATTATTGAAAGCAGCTCTTTGTCAGGAACCTCAGCAGTAGAGCTGGGTGCCACACATTTCATTCAATGACACTTTCCCTATATTTTACTTATTTTGACTGAGAAATGTTTTATTGACAATTTTGATAACCCTTCACTTTTAATCCAGGTCTGTAGTGTGAAATGTTCTCGGCTGTGTTTTTGTTTAAAAATGTTTTCCAAATTGTAGCTGTGTTTTATTCATATCCAGAAAAATATATATTCCAATATAATATACTGAGCATAAACATTTTAAATAGATTCTATATTTTTGGTCCATCCATGACATATTATTAAAGTAGCCTATTTACTGTTGTTGATGTGGGTCACTTGCTGTTAGCCAATTCACTTTCTCATACCAGGAGAGCTGAAAGGAACGCGTATTATTCCCTACCTTTTTCACCAAGTCAATTTGAGGCGATGGTCTACCCTGCTCTTTAATTTTTTCCTCGAAAGGAAGACTGGCAAATGGCTTCGCAAAAATTAAATCAGCAATGCTTGGCATCCGTGCGCAGCTTTCTTACTAGCTGACTAGCCCCCTCAAGTTCAAGTTCAGTCACTCAAATAAACGAAACTTCTGGAACTAAGATAGCAAACTTGACAACACTATATTTACACTTTATTTACAATGAAAATATATACAAACTAAAAAAGCTGGTAGAAACCGTATGTAATAAATGAAATCGAAATATAAGCTGATCTCTTACAATACACCACAGCACTTGCGAATCTGCATGGGACTGAACTGAGATTCACCGCTGCCTGTCTATAGTTGAAATGAGCTGTCAATCAAAGAAAATATCTGGCCGCTTTCACCAATCAGCAGTCTCCTCGCGGAAACTGCCATGTCCCTCCCATGTGAGGCTCGGAGTCCGTAGGCGGGCATTTTCGCAATATTTGTCCAATAACCATCTTGCATTTTGAGATTGAAACGCGCGTAGCTCCCAAATGCCATTGAAGTCCACTGAGGCTGGGAGTCCGTGAGACTCTGTGGGTGGGCGTTTTCGCAGTATTTGTCCAATAATCGTCTTGCATTTTGAGATTGAAAAGCGCAGAGCTCCCAATGCCATTGAAGTGCACTGAGTCTGCGCTGCATCGCGCTGTCACAAGGGGGAAAAACTCACGCACACATTAAAGTTATAAGGGCATTTTTAGAGGAGGCTGAGCCTCCCTCGTTGGCTTAGAGCAATCGCCCATGCCTGTTTGTGCCTTGCTTGTTTGTTTCACTGGTTATGATTTCTGCCTGCTGTTTTGGACTGTATGCCTGATTGCTATTTTTATAATAAAATTCTTCTGCACATACTTCACCACCCATCTCTGACAGAATACTTTGCTACTAACATGGATGTACAGTGTCTTACAAAAGTATTCATCCCCCTTGGTGTTTGTCCTGTTTTGTCACATTAAAAGCTGAAATGAAAATGGATTACTTGGGGGTTAGCGCCATTTGATTTACACAACATTACCACTTTAAACATTCAAATTGTTTTTTATTGTGGCACAAACAATAATTAAGATAAAAAAACAGAAATCTGGAGTGTGCATAGGTATTTACCCCCTTTTATATGAAACCCCTAAATAAGAGCTGGTCAAACCAATTCACTTCATAAGTCACTTGACTTATGACAGACCACTCGAAAATTGGAACGTAAATGGCGTCAAACAAAATTGGTAGTGTTCAAATTAGCTTGGAAGGAGAGCTTCCTGAAGTATAGAAAAGCTCTTAGTGCTGTGAGATCAACATATTTCTCCTCCCTAATAGAAGATAACAAAAATAATCCTAGATTCCTATTTAATACTGTAGCAAAATTAACCAGGAATAAGTCCACTATCAACACATGCACACCTGCAGTATGTAGTAGCAACGACTTCATGAATTTTTTTAATGACAAAATTGAGAATATCCGACAAAAAATTCAAACTACTAATTTAAGGTTAGACAATGAAAGTGACCTTGTAGTTAACAATATAACTGTATCAGATCATCAGTTAGAATGTTTTACTCCCCTAAAAGAAACTGAATTACTTTCATTAATCTCTACATCAAAAGCCTCAACTTGCGTACTAGATCCCTTACCGACACATCTATTCAAACAGATAATGCCTGGAGTAATTGAACCTCTTCTAAAAATAATAAATTCTTCTCTTATGATTGGCTATGTATCCAAATCCTTTAAACTAGCAGTTATCAAACCCCTGATTAAAAAACCTGACCTTGATCCCTGTCAGCTGTCCAATTATCGGCCAATATCAAACCTCCCCTTTATCTCCAAGATCCTTGAAAAAGCTGTGGCACAGCAGTTATGCTCATATTTACATAGGAATAACATCCATGAAATGTATCAGTCAGGATTTAGACCTCATAATAGCACAGAGACAGCACTGGTTAAAGTAGTAAACGACCTACTGTTGGCGTCTGATCAGGGCTGTGTCTCGCTACTTGTGTTGCTTGACCTTAGTGCAGCATTTGATACCATTGATCATTCCATTCTCCTGGATAGACTAGAAAATGTTGTGGGAGTTAAGGGAATGGCCCTCTCCTGGTTCAGGTCTTATCTAACTGATCGTTATCAGTATGTTGATATAAATGGTGATATTTCTAGACGTACCGAGGTAAAGTTTGGTGTTCCACAAGGTTCTGTCCTGGGTCCACTGCTTTTTTCTCTATATATGTTACCTCTGGGCGATATTATTCATAAACACTGTATTAGTTTCCACTGTTATGCTGATGACACACAGTTGTATGTCTCTGCAAAACCTGATGAGAGACACCAGCTTAATAGAATTGAGGAATGTGTTAAGGACATTAGACACTGGATGCTTATAAATTTCCTTCTGCTTAACTCTGACAAGACTGAAGTACTTGTGCTAGGACCACATACAGCTAGAAGTAAGTTTTCTGATTACACAGTAACTCTGGATGGCCTTTCTGTTTCTTCACGTGCAGCAGTAAAAGACCTCGGAGTGATTATTGACCCCAGTCTTTCATTCGAAACTCACATTGATAACATCACCCGGATAGCTTTCTTTCATCTCAGAAATATTGCAAAGATAAGAAATTTAATGTCATTGCATGATGCAGAAAAACTAGTCCATGCTTTTGTTACCTCCAGGTTGGATTATTGTAATGCCTTACTGTCTGGATGTTCCAATAAGTGCATAAACAAGCTCCAGTTAGTTCAAAATGCAGCAGCAAGAGTCCTTACTAGAACTAGAAAATATGACCACATCACGCCTGTCTTATCCACACTGCACTGGCTCCCAATCAAATTTTGTATTGATTATAAAATACTACTATTGACCTTTAAAGCACTAAATGGTCTCGCACCACAGTACCTGAGTGAACTTCTGCTCCTCTATGACCCGCCATGCCTACTTAGATCAAAAGGTGCAGGCTATCTGCTGGTACCTCGTATAGTGAAGGCTACATCAGGGGGCAGAGCCTTTTCTTACAAAGCCCCACAGTTATGGAACAGCCTTCCAAGTAATGTTCGGGAATCAGACACAGTCTCAGCATTTAAGTCTAGGCTGAAAACATATCTGTTTAGTCAAGCCTTTTGTTAATGGTGTTTATGAGGTAAAGGAGTAGATCTGGAGGGTCCTCAGACATAGAGTGTTTTGGTAAACTGGGATGTATGGATGCTGTCAGTCCCCACTCGCTTGCTCACTCGAGTTTGTTGACGGTGTAGTGGCTGGCTGCTTTATGTCCCGGGGCTCCCTCATGCCTGTGTTACCTTCTGGCTCTCTCCTTTTAGTTATGCTGTCATAGTTAGTTGCCGGAGTCCCTGCTTGTACTCGGTGCAATATGTATACTGTTCCTACTTATTCAGGTGACATTGGGCATACCTAACCACCTGTGTTTTCTTTCTCTCCCCCCCACCCCAAATCTGTCCCTCTGAGTTACATGGAGTCAACAGGAAATCTTTTGGTGGAGACGGTGGGGACCTTGACTGGCTATCGTAGCCTGCAGGGAATCGGCCATCAGACATTCTGTCGCATGTCCCAGACCCGGTGAAATGTAACTGAATTGTCTTGGCCAGGCCTAAGGGTCCCATCTGCATCTCATCATTGCTGAGGAGTGTGCTCCCATCACCCAATCAAGCATCCAGCCAGAGCAGGTCATGATATATTTTTTACCATATTAACATGCCATTGTGTGTTATGCCTGATGTAAAGACTCTCGTCTCCGCGAGCCTACCACACAGATTTAATACTTGTCATTTTTAGGGCATACCTAACAACGTGTTTTCTTTCTCTCTCTCTTCCCCCCCCCCATCTGTCCCTCTGAGTTACATGTTGATCCTGGGATTGGGATGCTGGCCTCTTCTGCCCCTCAGACCTGCTTGATCCATCCTGGTGCCCTGTGTCTGGTCGGAGTTTTATCGCCCCACTCCTGTGAAGGACGGCCCCATGAGGACAGTTGAGGGTTATACCTGTTAAAACTGTTAATATTATAGTCAGGCTGTCTGTTGTTGCCCAAATGAGGATGGGTTCCCTTTTGAGTCTGGTTCCTCTCGAGGTTTCTTCCTCATGTCATCTGAGGGAGTTTTTCCTTGCCACCGTCGCCACAGGCTTGCTCATTGGGGATAGATGAGGGATAAAATTAGCTCATGTTTTAAGTCGTTCAAATTCTGTAAAGCTGCTTTGCGACAATGTTTATTGTTAAAAGCGCTGTACAAATAAACTTGATTTGATTTGATATTTGATTAAGATCCACCTGTGTGCAATCAAAGTGTCACATGATCTGTCACATGATGTCTGCATAAATCAATCTGTTCTGCAATGACCCGGACTCTGCAACACTACTAAGCAAGCAACATGAAAACCAAGGAGCATTCCAAACAGGTCAGAGACAAAGGTGTGGAAAGAATATGGCACCACTGCAAACCTGACAAGAGAATGCTGCCCACCAAAACTCACAGACTGAGCAAGGAGGGCATTAATCAGAGATGCAACAAAGACACCAAAGATAACACTGAAGGAGCTGCAAAGATCCACAGCAGAGATGGGAGTATCTGTCCACTTTGCAATGTGTCTTTTTTATGCTGACCTGGAGGAGCCCAACCCTCCAGAGCCAGTCTGGGTCAGCTGTATGATTCACTGGCTCATGGGATGAGCATGCCGATGGGTCAATTACCAAGTCAAAGTGGAACACCCTTGCCTATGAAACTCCCAGTCATTTCATGTCACACTCTGGTACCTATGTAAGGCTCTAGAGAAGGAGGATCCCCATGATTGTTTTTTTTTTTTTTTTGGGGGGGCAGCTATGGCATTAGAGGCCAACACAGCAGCAGCAGAGGATGCCATTGCTCCAGAGCTCCTTCCAATGGCTGATGCATTAGAGGCCAACACAGCAGCAGCGGAAGAGGCTGTCGCTCCAGAGCCCCTTCTCATTTCCAAAACTAGTTCCAGAGTCAATTCCAGAGCCAAGTGCCAGAACCACTTCCACAGCCAGTCCCAGAAGCCAACAGGGTGGCCTTAGTGCCAGAATTAGAGCCAGCAGAAGAGCAAGAGCCAACACCAGCACCAGAGCCAGTGCCAGAACTAGAGCAAGAACCAGTGCCTGAGCTAGAGGTAGTGCCAGAGCCAGAGCCAGAGCCGGAGCCAGCACCAGAGCTGGAGCTAGCACCTGAGCCTGAGCCCAAGCCAAAACCAGATCCAGATCCAGTTCCAGAACTGGCACCAGAGGCAGACAGGGTGGCCTATGCCACAGGGTGGCCTCTGCCACACTGCTAGTTCATGAGTCAGTGCCAGAGGCCAGCAGGGCAGCCTCTGACCCAGACTTCATTGAAGATGTCATCATCCCACTGCTGCCCAGCTTTGAACACATCATCATCATCCCTCTGCCACCTGGCTTTGAAGATGTCATCATCCCCCCATTGCCCAGCTTTGTGAATGTCATTCCACCACTGGGTCATGAGGACATCACCATCGTGCTACCGGGTTTCAACAAGGATACATGCACTGCTCAGACAGAGTCCTGTTTAGAGCCCAAGTCCTGTTCAGAGCTTGAGCCCATATCCATGTCCAGTCCAGAGTCCAAGTCCTGTCCAGAGCTCAAGCCCATGTCCATGTCCAGTCTGGAGCTGAAGTCCTGTCCAGAGCTTGAACCCATGTCCAGTCCAGAGTCCAGGTCCTGTCCAGAGCCAAGCCCGAGCCTCCACCTGAGCCAAGAATTCGGTGCCACGACTGCCCAGAGCACCAGGCCCTCATCCCCAGGGCCACTGAAGATGGATTTAAGCTCCCAGAGGGAGCTCTTGGAGTTTCTGTCACACACTGTGCACACTGGCTCTCTCTCACATGCGCTCTGGACTGCGGCGCTATAAACGGACTCTCATGCATGCTTTGAACAGCACATGCTGCTAATGACACACAACTGCTGCAGATAAAGGTGCAATCAGCACACTTATATAAGGACTCTGAATACTCACTCAGTTTACAAAGTATTGAGTTGTTAGTGACACATTACCAAGCCCTGTTTTTGTATTGGTTTCCTGATTCCTGTTACTGGTCTTTTGGATTCTGTTTTTGTCTGTGCCTAGGATAGTCTGTGCCTCACTTGATCTATTGCTTGTTACTTGCAAAATCTCCGATTTTTTGCAGATGCTGATCTGTCCATTTGTGCGTTTGTTTGTTGGTGCTCTAGCATTGTCATTTCTTCACCATTCTTCACCAAAATGCACATGACAACTCCAAGGGTCACACAAAAACATCATTACTTTTTGGTGGGTCAAAATCAAGGTCACCAAGGTCAAATCTTGTAAAAACACCTAATCAGCCATAACGTCCATTTCTTTGTGATTTTCACAAGTATCATGCTCTGAACAACTTTTAATTTCACTGTTTATGATTTCTGCCTGCCATTTTGGACTGTATGCCTGATTGTTATTTTTATAATAAAACCCTTTGCAAATGCATCCTCCTTAACCACCCATCTCTGACAGGGCAATACTAGCTTCTGAAGCCAAGGGTGAATATTATATCTATTGATATGTTTGTTGAATTAACTACTTTTCCTTGTTTTTTTCAAGTATATCACTGTACTGTATCAAAAGGGTGAAATATTTGCTTGTTTAAGGCTCCCTCACAACCTGTTGTACATGCTAATACGGGCGGTCTATGGTAAAAACTTTGGCAAAACCGTGCTTGAGACTTGTGTGACACTTGCATGTGTTCAGTGCCGTAGAAAGTCGCAGACTGGTCATGGACACTTTTGGTCCTGCATATGCAAATTCCACGGGTCTTGCGAAAATTCAAGAACGTATACACTATGTACAGGACCCGTACTCCTTTTGTACGCCTGAACCAAGTCAGCAGCATGGCTAGTAGGGGCTTTTTGTGATGACAGTAAGACGCATGAGTGACGCACGGTCATTGTATGAGTGACGTGCCTCAGAAGTACTACACAAGTATTCCACACTTGCTATTTGTGTGGCCCCAAGACAGAAGTACATCTCACTTTCTACCCCATGTGTGGTGTGCACGTGACCTGCATGCGACACAAGGGGCAAGACTCTGGGTATATATATTGGGGGAGGAACCAAGGAACCGATTATGTAGCATGTAGCATTGTAGAAAGGAAGAAGACCACCTCATTTAGTGTTTTTATATGTATATGTTAATTTACCATGCAAACGTCAAAAAATAAAACATGAGCATAAGGGAATAATGCATTTTATTACATTGTAAAATAAAATCCCAACTAAATAGCCCAACAGTTTGAGCACTGAAACACACTTTGACTCTGATTCCGAGCTGCTGTCCTGCTCCTACTCCTGTTGAGTGGTGGGACAGGTTGTCGGGATGTCCTTGTCCTTATCACTGAGCATGCCACAATGGCCTGGCAGCGATGATGGGATTGCAATGTCCTCACTTCTGGGCGTCGTTAGCTGAAACATACATGAAAATCAGCATATATAATATTAATTACATAAGCATATAGATACTGAAATGAATGTTTAAAACATGTATTATAGTGCAAGAGGTTTAATTAGTATTTACCTGTGAAAATACCTCTGGCAGGGTGCTGTGCCTTCTGCCGGCTTGAAGGCATACTTCTCCCTGTCTATGCAGGGCTTGTTGGTGCTGCTATAATCATCATCAAATTCTTTCTACTTCTCCCCCTCTGCTGTTTCAGGCTGGGTTACTTCACTTTCTTGGGTCCCATTTTCTAAACTTTAAACTGAAAATTTTCAAATTTTTCCCACAAAATATCCAATGTTCTTCAGCCGAAAGACAGATGCAGAATGGTGCAGACATGCTTTTATACCCGCTAATCACGTGCGTCACACATGTTTCACAAGTGCGACCCATACTCCTAGCACAGGAAACTGGTAAAATGCAAGTCACACACACTCCACACTTACTGAACACACACTGATCACGTGTGTTAGACAAGATATATGCTTTCCACAGGCTAACGGCGCTTTTTTCCCACGCCTCGAGGAAGTCAGGTGTGCAACCTGTACTTGACAAGTATTCCTCCCCCAAACTTTCCCCTGGGTTCACCGTGACCCTGTGGCATGGCTGCAAGCTACCAAACCCTGCGACCCATGCATGTCCAAAACACCTATGGCGGGTTGTGAGTGTGGTTTTAAATATGTTGAGAAAAGTCTACAATTTCCATGGGATGTACTTATTTTTTCACATGATGGTAGGGTTACTAATTATACACATAATTTAAAATGTATTATTGCTATTTTTGTAGGGGAGAGGTTTATCCAAGCCTTTATTGTAATGTTCCAGGGTGACCAATAGTGATGGATCTAACAAACAATTACAAGTAATTTTCCTTGGTGGTTTCATTTAATGCTAGAGAGAGGCAAGTTCTATCCAGGCAGTTTCATTACTATTCAGATGTCAGAGTTATTCACACCTCCTCTAGTCTGTCCTTCACCCCAGAAGATGAGTGGGATATGGACAGCCTTGGTCAGGGCATAATTAATGTAATTACCTGCCACTCCAGAGTCAATGAAATCTCTGACTGGCTGTTTTAGAGTTCCTTTAACCCAGGAAAATGGCTGCCTCCAGGGAGAGAGAGAGAAAAAAAACCTGGATGTCACATTTGGGAGGGCAGTTGTGGCTTGTTGCAGATCCTTCTTCCTGGGATAAGCCTTGGCATTTAATGCTAGCTCAGGACAAGGCAAGTGGAAATGCTGAGGACTGCCACAATACAGGCAGCATTTTTCCCCTCATATGAATCGCCCTCTCCTGGAATGAGAGACAGGTGCAGTCTATCTGCATGGGCTTCAACAGTCAAGTCATATCAAGTGGGTTTTTTGTCACTCTTCTATCTAACTTGTATATATTGGAATGAAATGTTGCTTCTCTAGAACTATGGTACAAGACATAACAGTATGCAAGACTACATAAAGTGTAAATACAAAACAATGTGAGATGACTGTGGGACAATTAATACATAGAACAGAACAACAAATACACAGGGCAATAAATATTCAGAACATGAGCTGTAAACTAAACTATTCAATTCAATTTTATTGTCATTAACACAATAGGCAGGCACAAGTGCTTAGGTGGTACACAGAAAACAATGTGAGGTTTATCAATAATGAGAAAATTACTGATCTCATTTCTCGCAGCATAGCCCATAGTCTCAGAACAAGGCTAATTAATTTGTGACAATCTTGAGCCAAGGCCAGGGAACAGACAAACAGGCAAAACTGACTATCTGCTAGCTACCTTGAGTCATCACTCAGGTTCCACTACATTGAGACTATGTCTGTTCCCTGAGCCAAACAAAAATGTAGAAATACTCAGTTTGTTTTCATAACCAAGTCAACATAAAATTAGATCATATTGCATGTACAGCCAGAACCTTTGATCTAAAGCTAAGAAGGTTAAATGGCGACTTGTCCAGGGTGTACCCCGCCTTTCGCCCATAGTCAGCTGGGATAGGCTCCAGCTTGCCTGCGACCCTGTAGAACAGGATAAAGTGGCTAGAGATAATGAGATGGGATGAGACATCTAAAGTGCTTATTGTTAATTAAATTATTTCTATTCAGGACTAGCCAGTCCAAGGCAGCATGGTGGTGTATTGGTTAGCACTGTTGCCTCACAGCAAGAAGGTTCTGGGTTCGAGCCCAGTAGCTGATGGGGGCCTTTCTGTGTGGAGTTTGCATGTTCTCCCTGTGTCTGCATGGGCTTTCGCTGGGTGCTCCGGTTTCCCCCACAGTCCAAAAACATGCAGGTTAGGCTAATTGGTGGCTCTAAATTGACCATAGGTGTGAATGGTTGTTTGTCTCTATGTGCTGGCCCTGCAATGACTTGCCCAGGGTATACCCTGCCTCTTGCCCATAGTCAGCTGGGATAGGCTCCAGCTTCTCTGTGACCCTGCACAGGATAAGTGGTGGATGGAGTAGCTGGACCACCTGGATACAGTTATATATGCAAGCCTCATCTAACTGGCAAAGGAAGAGGCATCACATTTATTTATTTATTTATTTATTTATTTATTTATTTCTTGAGCCATCACACAAAAACCTGGGCATTCAAAAATTCAATGCTTTTGAAGTTCTTTATACAAACATATGTAGCCACAAAAAAAATAAGTATACCCAGTCAATTCTGCTTATTATTATTTTAAGACCCCGGGGCCATATTCTGAATTTCTTTCTGAATTTGTGGATTTCATCTCAATACTGGTAGTTTCTGGGCGGCACGGTGGTGTAGTGGTTAGCGCTGTCGCCTCACAGCAAGAAGGTCCGGGTTTGAGCCCCGTGGCCGGCGAGGGCCTTTCTGTGCGGAGTTTGCATGTTCTCCCCGTGTCCGTGTGGGTTTCCTCCGGGTGCTCCGGTTTCCCCAACAGTCCAAAGACATGCAGGTTAGGTTAACTGGTGACTCTAAATTGACTGTAGGTGTGAATGTGAATGGTTGTCTGTGTCTATGTGTAAGCCCTTGTCCAGGGTGTACCCCGCCTTTCGCCTGTAGTCAGCTGGGATAGGCTCCAGCTTGCCTGCGACCCTGTAGAACAGGATAAAGCGGCTAGAGATAATGAGATGAGATGAGATGAGACTGGTAGTTTCTTTCGACAAAGCCATAATTGTTTGAGACTTCGATAACATGGTAGATCCTCTGAAAACAGCATTCATGTCCATTCTAGGTTCATTAGGGCTTAATCAGAACATTATAGGACCCACTCATAATGGTGGTTACACTCTCAATCTAATACTAACATTAACAATATAGTCACACTTCCACAATCCGAAGCTCCCTCAAATCATTATCTCACCTCATTTGAAATATGTCTTAGCATTAAAATATGCACTTTGCCATGCTATCACATCAAGCATACATTCATGTCAACTACTGAACAAACCTTTATCAATCATTTCCCAGAGTTATCAATTTTGATTGGATAACTGCTAGATTCCACAGAACTTGATCAGGCAAATGAATGCTTTGAGTCAACATCTGCTCTACCTGTTACAGCCATTTATGCTTTTTATGTTTTGTTTCACAAAGATAATATTTTGGGCTGGACATGTGAATATGTTTTAGTTATTGTGATGGACTAGCTGCTAGATTGTAGTGGATTATTATTTTGTTTGACTTTTATGTTTGTGGCTTTAAGTATGTCGTACACCTGCGAGTGACGTCATGCACCAAGTGATTTATAGCTGGGTCTTTAAGTTTGGCGGGAGGGATGGAAAATGGAGCCCGGTTTCTAACACTATTTTGACCATACTTTTGTTACGTTCTCACCATTTTTACAAGTCTTTTGTTTACCTTGGACTCTTTACTTATTTTTTCATTCAGCTTTCATTCATAACTTTTATCACACTGGACTGAATAAATTATTTTCTTAATCGTGACACGAGTATGCGTAAAATCCGAGCCGAGGCTTAGTGTTTGCCATCACCGTGGAAAACTTTGGAAAAAATCGCTACCACACTACCCTATATAACACAGCTCTACTTAAAAGAAAAATAATTTGAGAAAAAGGGGCGAAACGGTGGTGTAGTGGTTAGCGCTGTCGCCTCACAGCAAGAAGGTCCGGGTTCGAGCCCCGTGGCCGGCGAGGGCCTTTCTGTGCAGAGTTTGCATGTTCTCCCCGTGTCCGCGTGGGTTTCCTCCGGGTGCTCCGG
Organism: Neoarius graeffei; assembly: GCF_027579695.1. Lineage (NCBI taxonomy): Eukaryota > Metazoa > Chordata > Actinopteri > Siluriformes > Ariidae > Neoarius > Neoarius graeffei. Next base: position 20,381,561 of record NC_083571.1, read on the forward strand.
TTTCCCCCACAGTCCAAAGACATGCAGGTTAGGTTAACTGGTGGCTCTAAATTGACCGTAGGTGTGAATGTGAGTGTGAATGGTTGTCTGTGTCTATGTGTCAGCCCTGTGATGACCTGGCAACTTGTCCAGGGTGTACCCCGCCTTTCGCCCATAGTCAGCTGGGATAGGCTCCAGCTTGCCTGCGACCCTGTAGAACAGGATAAAGCGGCTAGAGATAATGAGATGAGATGAGAATTTGAGAAAAAGCTAGCACCCTGCTATAAAGATCACTGCATCATTGCATCACTGACCTTAAGCAATGGCTGCATAAGACTGCCTTAAACTTAATGCTGGCAAAACGGAGGTTCTATTAGTAGGTACCAAAAGACAGGTTTTGAATTTCTCCAGTTTTACTATTGATGTTGATGGTGTATCTATTAGTCCTTCCCAAGTTATAAAAAAACTTGGAGTTATCTTTGACTCCACTCTTACATTTGAACCCCATCTTAAACTAATTACTACGAATGCTTTCTTTCACCTCCACAATATTGAACATCTCCGCCCTTTTCTCTAAAAAACTGATGCCAAAATGTTGGTCAATGCATTTATTTTTTCTCATCTTGACTACTGCAATTCTCTCTTTTATGGTCTCCCTGCCACATTGCTCAATTGCCTGCAGTACATCCAAAACTCAGCAGCAAGAGTCCTCACACTCACCAAGCACACTGCTCACATCACTCCTGTTTTACAGCAACTGCATTGGTTGCCAATTATTTTTCGGATCAAATACAAAATCTTGCTTTTAACCTATAAAGCTCTTCATGGTTTCACCCCTTCCTATCTCTGTGAGCTAATTCATTTGTACTGTCTCTCCCGCTCCCTCAGATCTTCTGTCTGTGGACTTCTGACTGTTCCAAGTTTTAAACTGGGATCTATGGGTGGCAGATCATTCAGTGTTGCTGCTCCTAAACTTTGGAACTCGTTACCACAATCGCTTCGTGACTGTTCCACTCTTTCTTCCTTCAAAGCTAACTTGAAAACTTTTCTCTTTACCTCACACTACTCTTCCTAGTGTGGTTTTTTTTTTAATGTTGTTGGTAACTCCTGTGTAAAGCGTCCTTGGGTTTGTGAAAGGTGCTATATAAATTGAAATTATTATTATTATTATTATTACGCACACACCTTAAAACAGACTATTCAAAATTAGAATGTAAATTATGTCAAACAAAATTGGTAGTATTCTAAACAGTTATTAGTGCTAAGTATCTCTCCACCCTAATTGAAAATGATAAAAAATAATCACTACAGAAACATGCACACCTTCAGTGTGTAGTAGCAATGGTTTACGGTCATTTAGCAGAAAAGTCTTTTCGCACAAGTCTTTTTAGCACAAATCTAAAATCTAAAGTCACTGAGCACAAGTTCTAAGAACATTTAATCTTTATTATAAATACCTACAGTTTATGTTTAAAGATGTTTGATTGATTTTTTTTATGGAAGTTGAAATTACGATCAAATATGAGCGAATGTATTTTGCCACTCTGCCATCTTGAAACCACCAGGTTTGATGTAGCCCGTATGTTAGTCCCCAGTCCTCCCTCCAAACAATTTAACACAGTACACCAATTCAGCTACAGTTGACTTCCAGGGTTGTAATGTACCATATATCTGACAAAGGCTTCTAATTCTAAAAATCTAATCAGAGATGTTCTGTAACCATGTGATTTCTTACTGGCAACAAAATACATGAATCAACAGACTTCACTTTTATGAAGTATAAATCTCACTTGGCCAGATAATGCATATGCAGTACTGACACAGATACTACTAAACAATCCTGTTGCCATATTAACGCTATGCTTGCCATCTAAAAAGATTGCTTTTCATAGTGAATATGAAAACAAAAGCATGTCACATAAAAATACAAGGAAAATTTTAATTGGGGGGGGGCAAACAAAGCATTAAAAAAAAAAAAAACAGGAGAGGTCCTGATTGATGTAGACACCAAAAAATTTGAGAGAGTGGCTGCAGATTTTGGATTTCCTGAAGTCTATGATCAGCTCCTTCATCTTCTGCACAATGAGGGCAGGATTGTTGGAGACACACCATGTCAGGTGCAGGATCTTGTCCCTGTAGGCGGTCTCATTGTTAGTGATTTACGCTACAATCATGGTGTCATCTGTAAACTTTATTATGGAGTTGGGGTGGTGGATTGACAGGCAGTCATGGGTAAAGAAGAAATAGAGGAGGGGGTTCAGGACACAGTCTTGGGGGCGGCACCTGTACTGAGGGTCAGGGTAGAGGAGGTGTTGTTGCCTAACAGACTGAGGTCTGATGGACAGGAAGTCCAGTCACCAAGGGAGAAGAGTTTATTTATTAGCTTGGAGGGTATGATGGTGTTGAAGATGGCACTGAAATCAATGAACAGCATCCAGATGCATATGTTATATTCCAGATGGGTCAGGGCAGCGTGCAGGGCAATGGCAATGAAATCCTCCATAGACTTTTTGGGATGGTAGACATTGATGTGGATCAAGTGTGGGAGGGATGGAGTCATTGATGTGAGTCAGGACCAGTCTCTCAAAGCACTTCATGGCAATGGGTTATTAAAGCACTTCATGGCAATGGGTGTTATGGGTCAGAAGTCATTCAGACATGTGGGTGATTATTTCAATTATTGTGGTAGCAGCAATATGTTTAGTGTTCCATAAAGTGTCTGATGCAGCTTTATAAAGTGCAAGTGTGTCATGGTATTTACTCATAGTGGTTTAGGTGTTTGACTAATCCAAGTGAGTGCTGGGAGGTAGCAGGGTGTTGAGTAATCCAACTGCCTTAGGAAAGAAATTGTTACAAAGCTTGGATGCAGCAAGCCCATGGAATGGGTGAGAGGGGTGGTTGGCAATAATGGTGTCATTGCTAATGCAGTGGTTGTTGTATGAGGTGTTGATGGTGGGCCAATGATCTTTCCAGCTGTTCACAAAATCTGCTGTAGGATCTTGCAGTCACAGACTGTGCAGATCCCATAGAGTGAGACAGCTGAACAGGATGCTCTCTATTGTCCCTCTACCCCAGGGCATGGTGCTGGCCCCTCTTCTCTTCACCCTGTACACTGTGGACTTTTGCTACAACTCAGAGCTATGTCACATTCAGAAGTTTGCCGATGACACAGCCATCATTGGGTGTATCAGTGATGACAGAGAGGAGGAGTATAGGAGCCTGGTGAGGGACTTTGCTGTGTGGTGCAACAGGAACCATCTGCAGCTCAACACCTCGAAGACCAAGGAGCTGGTCATTGACTTTGGGAGGTCCAGACCAAGGTCACGACCAGTTCTGATCGAGGGAGTTGAGGTGGAGGCTGTGGATTCCTACAGGTACCTCAGGCTGTGGCTTGACAGCAAGCTGGACTGGACTTGCAACACCAAACACTTATACAGGAAGGGACAGAGCAGGCTATACTTCCTTAGGAGGCTGCGGTCCTTTAAAATCTGCAGGAAACTCCTGTGGATGTTCTATCAGTCTGTGGTCGCCAGTGTCCTGTTTTACACTGTGGTGTGCTGGGGGGGCAGTGCATCCAAGAAGGACACATCCAGGCTGGACAAACTGATCAGGCAGGCCGGCTCTGTGGTCGGCATGAAACTGGACTCTCTGGTGACCGTGGCAGAGAAGAGGTCTATGGACAAACTACTGAACATCATGGACGATGCCAGTCACCCTCTGCACACCGTCATCAGCAACCAGAGGAGCCTGTTCAGTGACAGAATGCTCCTTCCCAAGTGCAGGATGAACAGACTTAAAAACTCCTTTGTCCCTCATGCCATCAGACTGTGCAACTCCTCTCTTGGGGGGAGGAGGGGTAACAGGAGGACAGAGGATGGGAAGGAGCAGTTGCCTAGCCTAACAATAAGCAATACTGGACAATGTGCAATATAAAGTGCAATATCTCTCCTGCCGCCATGGCCCCCCCCTTCTCCCCACCTTTTCCCCCCTCCTTCCCCCATCCTACCTTCCTCTCTTCCCCATATCTTATTCTTTTTATATTTGTATATGTAAATACTTATTTTAATTTATCTAGAAGTTTTCTCTATTTCTTTTCTCTGTTTATCTGTAATGATGCTGCTGGAATCTTAATTTCCCTGAGGGAACCCGCCCAAAGGGATCAATAAAGTTTTATCTAATCTAATCTAATCTAATCTAATCTAATCTATAGAATGTTATGAAGATGGGGGGTGGCTCTCTTCAGCCTCTGCAGGAAGTGGAGGTGCTGCTGGGCCTTCTTTGCTAGGCAGATGGTGTTGAGAGCCCAGGAGAAATTTGGATCTTTTGACTCTCTCACTGATGTGCAGTGGTGAGTGGTCTACTAAAGTCCTGAAGTTGACAATCATCTCTTAGTCTCAATACTATTCTGTAAGCTGGTTCACCTCCTTCCTGTATGCTGACTCATCATTGTTGCTGATAAGGCCCACAACTGCAGTCACCAGCAAACGTGTTAGTGTGTTTTGAACAGTGTGATTTGAAGTATATTTTGCACAGTTATGTGTCAGCAGCAATCTGAGCATGAAGCTCTTGGGGAGTCCCAGTATTCAGTGTGGTGGTGCTGGAGGTGCCAATCTTGATGGACTGGGGTCTCCCAGTTAAAAATTCCAGGACCCAGTTGCGGAACCAGCAGGCTTAGGCCCTGTCCACACGGCAACGGATTCAGGTGAATCCGATACAATTGTTTATCGTTTAGGCCTGGCGTCCACATGGCACTGGCATTTTGGGTGCCCCAAAACGCAATCTTTTGAGAACGGGTTCCAGAGTGGAAAGATCTGGCAACGTTGCCGTTGCAAAGTCGTCTGGATGAGTAGAACGGATTTGTTTACGATGACGTCACAACCACATGTGCTTCACGCTGGGTAGAAGTGTAATGAACTCAATGCGAGTTGTCAACAAATCCTATAACTTGGTTCATGAAACGCGCTTACAAAATATTTTCACTGTGAATATTTATTGTGTAATGGTGCAAAGTGAGAGAGAGAGAGAGAGAGAGAGAGAGAGACACTTAGGGCAGAGTCAATCCCGCCAGCAAAAATAGGGAAAAAAAGGAGCGATCTCACCTCTTCAGATGTTGGTTTATGTCCTACAATACATTCCTCAAAAAGGGCGTAGAAGAACAAATTAATCCATCAACGTGTAGCATTCAATTTATTCCGGACCATTAAAAACGCCGCCTTCCGCGTAGAATCATACGTCATCCTCGCCGCCATATTGGATGGGTCAAAGGGGAGAATAAAGATGCCTCATTCATGTGCTGCATTTAACTGTACCAACAGGTTTGCCGTCCAAACGAGATCACATGGGATTACCTTTCACAGGTGAGACTGGAAAAATACTTTTCATTGTATTTGGTCATTATAATGTAATTTTACAAACAGATTTTTTTGACTTTGTGGCTAATATGAAGTCTCACGCATAATAGTTTATGCGCATGCGTCCTTACTTCTTCTATTGTTCTGGTGTCTCCGAAGGGACCGTCTTACAGCGCCCCTAGAGGTGTGGCATGTGTATTGCATCGTTTTCAGCAAGCGTTGCGTTGCCATATGGACCTGATATTTTACTGATCCGTTGCCCATGTGGACGCGATATTTTTTTAAATAATATCTCGTTGTCGTGTGGATGTAGCCTTAGTTTTCCCATCAGTTGTTGCAGGATGATTGCATTGAATGCTGAACTGAGGTCTATGAACAGCATCTTTACATACATTTCCTTTTTGTCCAGATGGGTCAGAGAAAGGTTGATGGTAGAAAGATAGGCCATCTTCTGTTGAGTGGCTGGGATGGTAGGCATACTGAAATAGGTCCAGTAAGTGGGAAGACTGCTCTTGAGTTTCATGACTAGGTGTAAGTGCAAGTAGCTGGTAGTCATTCAGGTAGGACACAGATGGAGATGGTAATCTTGAAGCACACAGGGACAACTGCTTGGCACATTCAGCATCTGTTCAGGTATGTTGTCAGGACCTGCTACTTTCCTTAACTCTGAGCAGAGACTTCTTGACATCTACTACAGACATAAAAAAAATACTTGGTCAGTGGGGATTGGAGCGGTCTTCCCTACTGGCATGCATATGTGGTGATTGTCTTAAAGGAAGTCACATCATCCATGCACTTGCTGATGTAACTGGTTATGGATGTTATGTATTCACCCAGGTCTGTTTTGTTCTGGCATGTAGCAGCCTCTATGAATATATTCCAGTCTCTGTGCTCAAAACAGCCCTAAAGAGCTAAGATGGCTCACTCAAACCAGGATCTCAACTGTTTCAGAACCAGTTTTGCACATCTTAGAAGTGATCTGCATGCTGGAATTAGCATAACAGATATGTGGTCCAAGCAGTCGAGGTGGGAGTAGGGTGAAGCCTTGTAAGCACTGTGAATATTTGTGTAAACAATGTCTAAAGTGTTTGTTCCATAGGTTGTAAAATCAACATGATGGTGGAATTTTGGCAGCATTGATTTCAGGTTCGCATAGTTAAAGTCCCCAGAGATGAGGATAAGTCATCATCAGTGACCCCTCACTACGAACTGTTCTCCCTTCTGGCCTCTGGAAAGAGGTTCAACAGCATTCGGTGCAGGACCACCAGGTTCTGTAACAGCTTTTTTCCCCCAGGTCACCAGACTGCTGAACTCCAAATCCAAACTCTAAACTTCTATTTATACTTGAACAATTCCTAATTCCACAGGTCACTTTATACTATTGCACTTTATAATATTTTTGCCGCTGCATAATTTAATACACTTTCATATTTAATTCTGTGCTGAGGCAAATTGCAAAGAAATTTCATTTTGTGTACACTTGTTGCATACTGAATGACAATAAAGGTTGTCTAAGTCCATGTGGGTGTGGTCTGTAAGTTAATGATAACCCCACAGAGATCAGTTAGTGCTTCCCTTGGGTTAGTACCAGGTAGAATGTACACCAAAACAATGAGAATGGTGGTCAACTCTCTGGGTTGGTAGTATGACCAGCAGTTCAGTCATATACTCCATCAGCATTCATTGTTTGTGTAAATACATGGACCATGGCTGCAAGTCTTCCCAGACAGTGCTGCTAACCTGTCAGTGTTATGTACGGTGTGGAGGCAGGGGCATGGTCGAGTACCAGTTTGGTAATGGACGGTTGATCTAGGATAAGTGAGTGTTAAGTGTTCTGTGTTTCAGTGAGCAGCAGCAAAGGATAAAAGGGGGAGAGACAAAAGCCATGGGAGAACAACAGAGATGTGTGTGTGTGTGTGTGTGTGTGTGTGTGTGTGTGTGTGTGTGTGTGTGTGTGCGTGCGCACGGATGCTTAGTGAAATAAAATTGCTGAAATGTGAAGAAAAAGACTGAAGGAAAATAAAGAGCACTTTTTGAATTGTCCCAAAGCCTGGCTCCCATATATTCAGTTACAGTCTCTTCATTTTCCCATAAGAGTGAAATAAAAGGGGAAATTGGTCAAGATCTGTCATTAAGGAATCCTCGCCACTCAAGACCCTAAGATGTTATTCAAAAGATTCAACATCAGGCCCTCCTCAAGCTGAGCCCAGAACAGGAGCAGTGTTTCCAGGCACTTCTCCAAGCCCAGAGCAGGAGCAGTGTTTCCAGGCACTTCTCCAAGCCCAGACAGAGGATTGGCAGGTGGTATGAAGTCTGGTCCAGCTGCCAGGTACTCCAGCAGCAGGCTTGGTGGCTGTTGTGGCTATGCCCTACATTATGCTCTCCAAGATGGGACTGCAAGATGATCCAGAAGCATCGATGAACTCTTGTTGAGTGTGTAAGACTAACAGTCACTACGTTTACATGCACATAGAGAGAATCGAATTTCTGCCGTTGCTCGACTGAAATCGAAGTTCAAAATGCCATGTATACACCTTAATTCGGCTGAAATTGAACCGAACTTGATTTCTCCGAATCGAGCTATACGACCTAGTTTATGCGATTTCTGCCGAGCTACTTTGAGCATGTATACCCTATCAAGCTAGTTGTCGAGCTACTTCCGGAAGTGACGAGTGACGAGACCACAAGCGGTAAACACAACAGCCTCGGTCGGCATGTCAACGAATCATGACAACGGCATGAATCTTTTCTTTTTGTGGCATTGTTTGCACTGTTAAAATTTAGCTCACTTACTGTATCACCAAATACATCTGTACAGCTGTTGCATAGCTGTGAATTGTGTATATAAACAAGTCACTGTATTTGTGTGTGTGTGTGTGTGTGTGTGTGTGTGTGTGTGTGTGTGTATATATATATATATATATATATATATATATATATATATATATATATATACTGTGTGTATATATATATATATATATATATATATATATATATATATATATAATATATGTGTGTGTGTGTGTGTCCAACATCTGAAGAATGTCAATAAAAACAAAACAATTGAACTTTTTGTGTGTTTATTAAGACATAAGTTAAACTGTAAGCAAAAAATATATATATTTTTTGTAAGCAAAAAATGGACTTTAGAAAAATATTATTGTGCAAAATAAGTTGTCTTACAAAACAGTGGTCTGCGCCGTACAGTTTGTAGCCATAGTCTGTTAGAGCAAGCCTAACAGCTTGATCACGGAACTGCTAGTGTTGCCAGATTGGGGGTTTTAAGTGCATTTTAGCGGATTTGAACATGTTTTGGGCAGGAAAACGTCAGCAGTATCTGGCAACACTATTCTTCTTCATGACGACAACTGGAAGTGTACCAACATGATGGGGCGTGTAGCGCCACGTGTGGCTCGGGTGCACAATGCACCTTGCACAATAGCCCGATTTCACTTGTGCATGTAGGATTGGATTTCTCTGGCACCCCTGCTGGGACCCTTTGCTCGATTACCAACAGCAGCTCGATTTGGACGTGCATGTAAACGTAGTCAGTGAGTGGTCTGCTTGCTGCCACTACTGTCAAGGGAAGCCCAGCTCATTGATCTCAGCCACCCATTTGCAATCTCCCAATAGCTCTGAGACCCCTGCTGAATATGGCTACTGGCACAGTGTGCAAGACATAGTGGTCTCTGGAGCAGTTAATCACCTGGCTACTGTTGGGGATAGTGGAATGGGTAGAGCACCACCATCCGATATCACTGAAAGAGGCAGTCCAACTGGCAGAAGACCACTTGGAGGCATATCTGGGGGCAGGTGAGCCCTCCCTTCTCTTTCTCCACTGCAGTCCCAGGGTCTGGTTTGCATAGCAGCCCAAGGGTGTGTAGTTCTTCCCACAGTCCATTGCTTATTTCTGCTGAGCTTTTCTCCTGAGCTTTCTAATGTTCAGTAAAAGTTAGCAATAAGATGTGATCAAAATGTTCCAAGACTGTTCCTATGGGAACAAATGGAGCACAGCATGGTCATACGTGTGCAGCAGGAACAAACAGTAATGCAATGGAGTACAGTAATGGAGTCTGTACTCCATGCGTCATCATGCTGTGAACATTGAAACCTGTGTTACCTGTGTTTTTGTGATATGCATGCAGGCATTTGCAATTTTACACAGAGACCAAACACCAAATCAAGGTGTCAAACTTTGGAAATCAGCAATGGAGACTCTTGAAATGCTTGAGCAAGCTTATGGTAATGAAGCAACAAGCCAAGGGAGGTGTTCTGAGAGACATTTGTGCTTCAAGAGGGTCAGGACGATTTGATGATCCTGATGCACAATACACCCATTTTCTTGGACATTTTTGAGGGTTATACTCTAAACATTTCAAGGGTTTCCTTTGCTGATTTTCTGAGTTTGATGCAGAATTTCATGTTTTTTTCTCTGCTCTTTTGAAGTCCATAGTAAAATCAGAAATATGCATGTGCACATTGTCACAAAAACACGTCTAACACAGGTCCTGATATTGACAGTGCAAAGTCAGGCAGCATACTGACTCAAGAAAGTTACTGCGCTTGCTCCTATTGCATGCACATTACCATGCTGCACTCCATTCATTTGGAACAGGAACAGTCTCAGAACTTTTTGATTGCACCTCATAGACATGTTCACAAATATTTCTGATGCACATTCTCTGGTGAGAGTTTTCTAATTGGTGTAGATTACATGTAACATTTATGGAGCAAAAGTGGCAATTGCATGCTACCATGCCACCAGCTTGGTAGTTAAGTTCAGACTTAGAGTGTCAGTTAACTGCTACAGCAGTGGGATTAATTCAGTAGGTTCCCTGAGTGCACAAAACTTTCTTTCCATACAATGCTCCTGAAGGTGGTTGTTGAGTCTCAGTCAGATGACTCAAGAGATTCAGCTGGTTCTTGAGTATCAAGCTCATCTCTAAAACACTGCTGATAAAGGAATGCCTCCAATTTCCAACTACTGTACTTTCAACCATGAGGGAACTCTGGAACTCAATGGCATAGTCACAAACATGCCAAAGGCAAACACAGTGATGAACATGCTGAAGGCAAAGGAGTTGAGAGGTAGCCTCTCTCCTATATATTGGGCTATCATAGGTCTCATGCATAGTCTCAGTAAAGGCAAAACAACAGCAGCAACATTTAACCCTCTGGGGTTGAGAGCTTCACTGGTGAAGCTCAGTAGGTTTAGAATGAGCAGGTCATGTATTGAGATAAATATCTTTGCAAGTTTTTAATCATACAAGCATGATAAACATATTGACAGAAACTTATACTTTCCTATGTACCCACTGCCAAATAATGTTATATTTTTGAAAATTACCTAAATTAAAACTTGTCACCTTATTCAGTCACACCTGACACACCTGACATAAAAGGGCTGAGTGCCCTTTTATGCATAAATAAAAGATTATTCACATGGTAACAGCATGATAATCACTTATCATTTTTTTGGTTTTGATTGGTTTCTCTTTCATGGTGGGAATGCCCACCATAAACAGGATAAAATACGTCAGACATTGTTTAGGCTACCTGTTCGGAGGTTAAACTTGCTGCGAGATGGCATGGCGATTTGATGCTCAGGAGGCGCTTCTAATGATTCAGGACAGCGATTCAATTTCAGGACAGAGATTCAATTCATGATTCAGGACAGTGATTCAATTCAATCTTGAGAACTGCAACACTGATGATGAGCAGTGTCATTTTGAACTTCGACTCGATCCAACTGATGATCAACTCAAGTAAGTGTAAATAATTCTTCTATTTCTTATCGGTTGATATACGTGCAGTGTCGTATATAATCTTTGCATGCTTCTTGAGTAAATAAAATGTGCACCGCCACTTATTCGCTCTCTTTTCTTCTTTGTTTTTTCTGACACTAATTATTTTGGCATGCTCTGATGTTGCTGTCAATTTCAACAAATCTAAGCAGTATTTTCAGTCATATGACATTTTTGTATTCAGCACAAGTTCAGCTACAATAACTATGCAGTATGTATGTCGTGATTGTACTTTACAAAAAATAACAGATAAATGAAGATGTTGTAAAAAGCAGTTTTAGAACTGTGTTAGAATGTGTGGAAAAAAACATTACCTTACCCATTGTGACAAACCATTTTGATCACTTGATCTCATGGGATTAAGAGTTGGCAGTGGGAGGAGTATTGATAGCAAGTTTATTGTCCAAATCAGTGGATCAGATTTAAGTTTTTGTGCTTGATACATTCCTAAGACTAAACAGAATCAAGAGATCAAAATAATTCAGGGAAATCTACAGCATACTTCAGTAATTCTGGGCAGACATTGCTAGCAGCTTTTTGTTCTTCAGGTGCTTAATTGTCGCTCTTATCTGAGATATTGATGGTGGATTACATTCAATATCAGTTTGGCTTGTTAGATTTTGAAATTCTATGACAAAATCTGGAGGTTCAGTGAGCTCTACTGGCCCTCAGGATGGCAGTTTAGGGTTAAAGTGTTGCAGAAACAATTTCTTTAGCTGTTCTGGTGGACACTTTTTGGAGGTTTTAACTTTTTTGAAAACTGAATTACCTTTTGCTGATCTAAAGAGGTCTTCAACTTCTTGATAGGTTGCAAATTGATTGATTGATGCAGGCTCTCCAACATTTTTGAGGTACGTGATGCACTTTTTTTTTAAAAATCAGTTTAGATATTCTATATTGGTGGCTTGATTTCCTTGGCCAGTGGGACTGAGCTCTTTGTTCTAAGAAGGTGTTTAATTCTTTGTCTTCTCTAAAAATCACATCATGTCTCCAACTCTTCTTCTTTTTCAAAAGTAGTGTTTCTGATTCTGCTTCATTAAGAATAGTCACCAGTCTGTCTGAGGTATCAATCATGGTGGAAGGAGTGATTTCTTGTTACAGCTTGTTGCTAACCTGACATGAGAATATTTTAAGAGTATGTTTGGAATTTGTAGGGCAGGAAGATTGATCTTTCTGGTTGTTGGAGGTATGCATTTCTGATATTTGAAACATGCAGTTCTACTGCATAGCATTCTAAGGGTTGTAACCAAGAGTTTATGGTCAGTAGAGAAGTTATATCCATGCCTGATTCTGCAGTCTAACATGTAGTTCTGAAGGTGTCTATCAGCCAGAATGTAGTCAAGGACTTTCCGTAGACCAGTGCCTGAGTACCAGCTGTAGCGATGGATAGCTTTATGTTTGAAAAATGTGTTGCTGATCCATAGCTTATACGATCAGCAATAATTGATAAGTCTCTCACCATTGTCTTTGCTGACATAGTTGATAGTTTTGATTTCGCTTCTATCAAACTTTGACATTGTTAAACTCAAGTCGGTAGGGGCATTCATATCTGCTAAGATCACAAGTTTTGATAGTATCTCTAGCAGTGGCATTTTGAAGATCACTGTAAAAAAACATTTTTTTTGTTGGTCCCTTGTACTTGCATCATTTTCACAGTATGGAGGAGTGTAAGCAACAATTTGTGAGCGTGCAGGCACTTACTGATGTATGCATGGAGGAAGCAGATCAGCAGACTGTCAACAAAGCCAAAATCTGTGACTGAAATCGGTGTCAGTAAACTAGCGAGGGTCAGGCGATTGGTGAACAACGTGCCGTGGAGAAGACAAAGAGTGAAAATGGAGAGGAAATAGCAAAAGGTCAGGAAACGTGAGAACCAGTCAGAAAAGATACAAGGCTTGGTATGTACTGAAATGGCAGGATGATACTTGAGTGGTGTGAATGAGTGGCTTAAATAGTGGAAGTGGTGAGTAAGGAAATGCGTGACAGCTGTAGTTCAGTAGGCTGGGGACAGAGAGCACTGTGTGTCATGGGAGTTGTAGTCCTGAGTTGTTGTAGTCTACTCCTTCACACTGGGATTACTGACAGAACCCCCTCCCAAGGAGCTACCTCCGGGAGCTACACTCTTTCTTGGACGACCTCTGCCTCTGGGTGCTGGCTTGTTAGGATACTGGGTGTGAAACTCTTGCTTCAAGAGTGGGTCGACAATGTCTTTGGACTTAACCCAACTTTGTTCCTCAGGTCCATATCCTTCCCAATCTACCAAGTACTTGATTTGGCCTTGTGGCAGCAGGGGCGTGGCCAAGCATTGGTCTGTGAATGGAGGGCGGAGTCAGGGAAGGTAAGTGGTGGAATCATTGCACCTGATGGGAATTAACCTGTGTTTGTGTGTCTTCCCCAGTGACCACACCCTTTAAAAGGAGAGAGAGAGCAGAGAAAGGGAGCTCTCCCCCCAACCAGAAGACGTGTGTGTGCGCGCGCGTGTGTGGCTGGGAGATTGGGAAAAGCTGAAAAGCTTAAAATAAAAAGAGCTTTGAGAACTAAGTTCTGGCCTGCCATGCTTACTTGCGTGCCTGCAAATAATTTTCCAGTATCCTCTTCATTTTTTATTGTACTTTCGCTTTCCTTTTTGTACTTTCCACTTTTGCTTTCCTTTTTCCGTTTTTTTCGGAAGAACGCCAAGACCGGAAGCTTTCTTTTTTCTCCTCCTGCATACAGACCACAAGCAGAGGCCATCCATATCGGATCTGCTTTAATATCAACAGATATTCGATTAAGGCACGTGAATCTTTTCATCATGCAACACCTTCAGCTTGTTTAGTGTGCTGAGTGCAGGATATTTAGTCATTCTTCCTCTGTCGTGAGTGACAGCTTTATTTGTGAAAAGTGCAGATTAATTACCTCTCTGAAGGAGAAGATTGAAGCTTTAGAAGCATGTATCCAGGCTTTAGAGAAGGCCAGTGAGAATGAGAACAGTGTAGTTTCTGTAGGGGAAAGTCTGGATGCCCTCGGAGTTACTAATCCCCCAACTCCAGCATTAGAGCCCTTACAGTGAGGTGAATGGGTGACAACTTGGAGGCATAAGTGTAGAGCCAAAGCTACCACTGGGAGCACCACTCCTCTCCACTTCATGTGTCGAACAGGTTTGCTCTCCTTAGTGATGCATCCACTGAGAAACCTGAAAGAGCTCTGGAAGAGCTCTGGTTATACGGGACTCTATCATACAGCATGTGGAATTAGCTCAGCCTTAAGGGGCACCAGGAGCTTTAGTCAGGTGTATACCGGGAGCCAGGGTGCCAGACATAGCAGGTAATCTTAGGGTACTAGGCAAGCACAGGTTCTCAAAGATAGTTATCCATGCAGGAGCTAATGATATATGCCTTCATCCGTCTGAGGTTACTAAGAGTAACTTTGTAGAGGTGTTTAAATTAGCGAAGGCGATGTCCGATGCTGTAGTATGCTCTGGCCCCATCCCAATGCAGCGTGACAATATAGCTTACAGCAGGTTATGGTAACTGAACTGCTGGTTGTCCAGGTGGTGCTCTGAAAACAGTGTGGGCTTTATAGATAATTGGGCTAATTTTGAGGGTACTGCTGGCCTGTTAGGGTGGGACGGTATCCATCCCACTTGGGAAGGTGCTGGTCTCATTTCTTGCAGCATAGGTCATAGTCTCAGAACAAGTCTAGTTAATTTCTGACAATCCAGAGCCAAGGCCAGGGAGCAGACGAACAAGCTAAACCAACTGCCTGCTAGCTGCACAGAGTCGTCACTCAGGGTCCACTACATCGAGACTGTGTCTGTTCCCTGAGCTCAACAAAAAAGGAGAAATACTCAGAGAGTTTGCTCCAGTAACCTAATCAATATAAAATTAGATCATACTGACTGTACAAACACTGTCAGCACCTTTGATCTAAAGGTGGGGCTATTAAATATTAGATCTCTTGCATATAAAGCGCTAACGGTTAATGAACTTATTACTGATCAGGAGTTTAATGTACTTTGTTGAACAGAAACATGGATTAAGCCAAATGAATATATAGCATTAAATGAAGCTAGTCCTCCTGGATACAATTATATACACCAGCCTCATCCAACTGGCAGAGGAGGAGGTGTCGCGGTTATTCATAATGATTATCTAGGTGTAACACACAAACCTTATTATAAATTTAATACATTTGAACTTCTTCATACTAATATAATGTATGTAGCCTCAAAAAATAAAAAGTCTACCCAGTTAATTCCATTTCTTATCATTTACAGGCCCCCAGGGCCATATTCTGAGACCTGGTTATTCTCATCTCATTATCTCTAGCCACTTTATCCTGTTCTACAGGGTCACAGGAGCCTATCCCAGCTGACTACGGGTGAAAGGCGGGGTACACCCTGGACAAGTTGCCAGGTCATCACAGGGCTGACCCATAGACACAGACAACCATTCACACTCACATTCACACCTACGGTCAATTTAGAGTCACCAGTTAACCTAACCTGCATGTCTTTGGACTGTGGGGGAAACCGGAGCACCCGGAGGAAACCCACGCAGACACGGGGAGAACATGCAAACTCCACAAAGAAAGGCCCTCGCCGGCCACGGGGCTCGATCCTGGACCTTCTTGCTGTGAGGCGACAGCGCTAACCACTACATCACCGTATCCTGACTTGGTTATGTTCCTGTTGGTTCCTGTTTCCGGTTGAGAGTACGTAGTGCGCGAGTTTGCTGCCTCTTCTCCCCGGCGTTTTCTTTTTTTTTTTCTTTAACTGTGCTTATGATTTTTGGCAACGTATTTCCTTTTTTTTTTCTTTTGGTTAATTTCGGACTCTTCTTGCTTGGTTTTGACACCGGCTTTTTGCAGTCACCTGTAGCTTGGGAAACTGCAATGTTCTGCTGTCTCTGGATTGTCACCTGTGTTTCCTGCGAAGATTGGCCTTTTAAACTCCCGCTCCATCACCAACAAAGCGTCACTCATTAATGACCTAATTATCCAAAAGACCCTGAACATACTTCTGCTGGTGGAAACATGGCAACAGGCTGAGGGCTATCTACATTTAAATATGTCTTCACCATCTGGATACACATATTTTTTGAAGCCCCGTCTCACAGGGAAGGGTGGAGGTCTAGCTGCAGTTTTCCGATGTGGTTTGAAACTTAGAGATTGTTTTTCATGATGTTACATCCTGTGAATATCTGGCTTTGAAAACCTCCACTCCCACACCGTTGTTGATTATCTTAATCTATCGACCTCCCAAATCATCACCATCTCTTTTTCTGTCTGAACTGAATGAACTGCTAACTGTAGCCTCATCTGTCTGTACTGCTGTCATTCTTCTGGGTGACTTTAACATTCATGTTGATATTAGTTGCTCCCTTACTGATGAGCTCTTGACTGTCTTTGAATGTTTTGGTTTAACTCAGCATGTTGACTTTCCCACACATAATCATGGTCATATACTTGACTTGCTTTGCTCTACTGGTACAAAAATTGTATCTGTATCGGGTTCTGATGTAGGTTTTACTGACCACAAGTTGATTGAGTGTTGTCTCAGTGTGCCTTCTTCTAAACTTCCTCTGCGTTTTACTGTCTCTTTCCGTAATCTTTCTTCTATTGACGTGCATTCTTTCTCTGCCTCTCTCCTCTCTTCTTTTTGTAAATTTGCTGAGGTTTCCTCTCCTGATGATACAGTTGCTATTTACAATAATACTATATCTAACACACAACACTTTTGCTCCCCTTAAAACTAGACAGGTCTCTGCAAATCCCGCCTCTCCTTGGTTCACCTCTGAGCTTAGGGCCATGAAGGCCAAGGGAAGGCAGCTAGAGCGCCTTTATAAGAAAACTGGCCTTACTATTCATCTTTCACTCTTCTCTGAACACATCACAAAGTTTAAGGATGCTCTTAATGCTGCCCGATCCTCCTATTATGCTAACATCATTAAGAGTGGCAATCATAGACCCAAAACTCTGTTTAATGCAATAAATAAACTTCTTCAGCCTTCTTCCTCAACCATTCCTAGTTCTCCTGCTCAGTGTCAGGCTTTTTTGGATTTTTTCAAGGATAAAGTTGTCAGTATTTACCAAGACTTTCATTCTGAAATTCATTCTTCTGTCCCGCTAGTACAGACCTGGGCATTTTACGGCCCGCGGGCCGCATCCGGCCCGTTGGTTCATTCTGACCGGCCTGCGTAAGGTTAATTGGAAATTACAAAATAAATGTATTTTTCTAATTTTATCTCATGCATGGACTGACTGTGCATTTACTTTTATTTTGAAGTTGTGTTCAACAAAAACGCAATGCGTGCGACATGAACATGACATTTTTTTTTTACTACTTCCGTAATTTGTCCAGACCAACCACAAACTTGTACGTCATCCTTCAAACGGTCCATCCAATCACACAGTGTGACGTCACCAGCAGGCGCCGGAGCCTGAGCCTATCTGTAGATCTGATACCTACACCGAATCGATGTTGTTGCGAGCAGGTCACAAGAAGACTTTAGCCCCCAAAATGTCCACAAAAAGAAGAAAGGTATGGTAGATGCCGAATGCAGGGCTTTCAACAAAACATGGACTGCTAAGTATTGGCTCTACCTACATATGTGAACAAACATTTTCAGTGATGAAGTTTAACAAATCCAGGTATAGATTCTCTCTCACCAATGATCATCTGTCAGCTGTGCTTTGCATCTCCACCTCAGACATTCAACCTGACTTTGATGCACTCGTTAAAGCCCAACAGAGACTACATTTCTCTCACTGAACAAATAAAAAACTGAAAAACACTAAATGAAGTGATTAGACTACAAATGTGGGCATCATTATTATAATATGATGTATCTTGCTTGATATTTGGAGTAGAAAGACAATATTGTGATGTCTTTATTGTGTTTTGGGGTGAATGTGACTGAAAAAAAATGGTACAAACGTTCACATTTTGTTAACCATTGTTTTGGGAAATTTGATTGAATAAATGACATTTTTTTGTAAGGCAACCTCGTTTTTTCCATACTCTTACCAGTCTTAGCAGCTTGTAAAAACAATGTTATTTACTGCTTTATATAAAGAAATACAATTAATATTATGCAGAATTTAGTTCAGCCTTTTGGTCCGGCCCTCCACAAAATTTTCTGTTTCTCATGTGGCCCCATGAAAAAAATAATTGCCCACCCCTGCACCCACTGCACTTCTTAAATCTTGTGTATCTGCTATCTCACCTTATATTGCTTATTTGATTAATCAGTGTTTTGCTTTAGGCACTGTTCCCATCTCCTTCAAAATTGCTTCAGCTACACCAATACTAAAGAAACCTGGTCTAGATTCTCTTTCACTGTCCAATTACAGACCCATTTCAAATCTCCCTTTCTTAGCTAAAGTAATGGAGAGAGTTGTAGCCTCTCAACTTCATACTTTCCTTGCTCATAATGATCTCTATGAACCCTTTCAGTCAGGCTTTCGCAATATGCATAGCACTGAATCTGCTCTCTTAAGAGTTGTTAATGATCTCCTGCTCTCAACTGATGCTGGTCACCTCAATGTCCTTGTTCTCTTGGACCTCACAGCTGCCTTTGACACTGTACATCATGAGAGACTCATTTCCAGACTATCTTCTTTTGGTATTACTGGCTTAGATTTATCCTGGTTTCAGTCATATCTAGCAAACAGGCAACAGTTTATTTCTATTGGTGTTCATAAATCATTCACTGCTACTGTTGCTCAAGGTGTGCCTCAGGGTTCTGTCCTTTGTCCCCTTCTTTTTATATTATATGTTTCTCCTATAGGCCAGATTATTCATAACTATGGCCTTAACTTTCATTGTTATGCTGATGATATTCAAATCTACATCACTATCACCCCTTCCATAGCCTCTGTTCAGCTGCTAAGGACTTGCATCACTGACCTTAAGCAATAGCTGCATAAGAACTGCCTTAAACTTAATGCTGGCAAAATGGAGGTTCTATTAGTAGGTACCAAAAGACAGGTTCAGAATTTCTCCAGTTTTACTATTGATGTTGATGGTGTGTCTATTCATCCTTCCCAAGTTATAAAAAACCTTGGAGTTATATTTGACTCCACCCTTACGTTTGAACCCCATTTTAAACTAATTACTAAGAATGCTTTCTTTCACCTCCGCAATATTGCACGTCTCAGCCCTTTTCTCTTGGAAACTGATGCCAATATGTTGGTCAATGCATTTATTTTTTCTCGTCTTGATTATTGCAATTCTCTCTTTTATGGTCTCCCTGCCACATTGCTCAATCGCCTGCAGTACATCCAAAACCCAGCAGCAAGAGTCCTCACACTCACCAAGCGCACTGCTCACATCACTCCTGTTTTACAGCAACTGCACTGGTTGCCAGTTATCTCTCAGATCAAATACAAAATCCTGCTTTTAACCTATAAAGCTCATGGTTTCGCTCCTTCCTATCTCTGTGAGCTAATTCATTTATACTGTCCCTCCCGCTCCCTCAGATCTTCTGTCTGTGGACTTCTGACTGTTCCACGTTTTAAACTGACATCTATGGGTGGCAGATCATTTATTGTTGCTGCTCCTAAACTTTGGAACTTGTTACCACAATCACTTCGTGACTGTTCCACTCTCTCTTCCTTCAAAGCCAACTTGAAAACTTTTCTCTTTACCTCACACTATTCTTCCTAGTTTTTTTTTTTGGTCGTAATTCTTTTGTAAAGCTTCCTTGGGTTTGTGAAAGGCGCTATATAAATTGAACTTATTATTATTATTATTATCTCATCTCATTATCTCTAGCCGCTTTATCCTTCTACAGGGTTACAGGCAAGCTGGAGCCTATCCCAGCTGACTACGGGCGAAAGGCGGGGTACACCCTGGACAAGTCGCCAGGTCATCACAGGGCTGACACATAGACACAGACAACCATTCACACTCACACCTACGGTCAATTTAGAGTCACCAGTTAACCTAACCTGCATGTCTTTGGACTGTGGGGGAAACCGGAGCACCCGGAGGAAACCCACGTGGACACGGGGAGAACATGCAAACTCCACACAGAAAGGCCCTTGCCGGCCACGGGGCTCGAACCCAGGACCTTCTTGCTGTGAGGCGACAGCACTAACCACTACACCACCATGCCGCCTATTATTATTATTATTATTCACCGTGCCACCGACCTGATTATTTCCTTAGACAAAGCTTTAGTTGTTGGAGATTTTAATATTCACTTCAATAACCCAGAAAACCCTTTGAAAACACCATTTGTGTCCATTTTAGATTCAGTAGGGGTTAATCAGAATGTCATAGGACTGACCCATAATGGTGGTCACACCCTCGATCTAATACTAACATTCGGGTTAAACATAGAAAATATAGTCACACTTCCACAGTCTGAAGTTCTCAGATCATTATCTCATCTCATTCAAAATATGTCTGAGTAATAATATATGCACCTCACCATGCTACTGTATTAAACGTACATTCACATCAACTACTGCACAGAGCTTTATAAATGATCTCCCAGAGTTATCAACTTTGACTGGGTCACTGTCAGCCCCTGCAGAACTTGATCAGGCAACTGAATGCTTAGAGTCAGCGTTCCGCTATACTTTAGATAATGTAGCTCCTCTTAAAAGGAAAATGATCAGAAAGAAAAAAATAGCACCCTGGTAAAATGATGACACTCGCACTTTAAAACGGACCACTCAAAAATTGGAATGCAAATGGTGTCAAACAAAATTGGTAGTGTTCAAATTAGCGTGGAAGGAGAGCTTCCTGAAGTATAGAAAAGCTCTTAGTGCTGCTAGATCAACATAGCTCATCTCATCTCATTTTCTTCCACTTCTCCAGGGCCAGGTCGCGGAGGCAGCAGTCTGAGCATGGAAACCCAAACTTCCCTCTCCCCAGACACCTCGGCCAGCTCCTCGGGAAGAACACACAGGCATTCCCAGGCCAGCCAAGAGACATAGTCCCTCCAGCATGTCCTGGGTCTTCCCTGGGGCCTCCTCCTGGGGGGACATGCCTGGAACACCTCCCCAGGGAGGCGTCCAGGAGGCATCTGAAAGAGATGCCCGAGCCACTTCAGCTGATTCCTCTTGATGTGGAGGCACAGTGGCTCTACTCCGAGCTCCTCCCGAGTGACTGCGCTTCTCACCCTATCTCTAAGGGAGTGCCCAGCCACCCTGCGAAGGAAACTCATTTCGGCCGCTTGTATCCACGATCTTGTTCTTTCGGTCATTACCCAAAGCTCATGACCATAGGTGAGAGTCGGAACGTAGATTGATCGGTAAATCGAGAGCTTCGCCTTTTGGCTCAGCTCCTTCTTCACTAGGACGGACTGGTAAAGCGACTGCATCACTGCGGAGGCTGCACCGATCCGCCTGTCCATCTTACACTCCATCCTTCCCTCACTCGTGAACAAGATCCCAAGATACTTAAACTCCTCCACTTGAGGCAGGACTTCTCCACCAACCTGAAAAGGGCAAGCCACCCTTTTCCGGTCGAGAACCATGGCCTCGGACTTGGAGGTGCTGATTCTCATCCCAGCTGCTTCACACTCGACTGCAAACTGCCCCAGTGCATGCTGAAGGTCCTGGTTTGAAGAAGCCAACAGGACAACATCATCCGCAAAAAGCAGAGATGAAATCCCGTGGTTCCCAAACAGGATTCCCTTTGGCCCCTGGCTGCACCTAGAAATTCTGTCCATAAAAATTATGAACAGAACCGGTGACAAAGGGCAGCCCTGCCGGAGTCCAACATGCACTGGGAACAGGAATGACTTACTGCCGGCAATGTGAACCAGACTCCTGCTCCATTCATACAGGGACTGGACAGCCCTTAGCAAAGAGCCCCGAACCCCATACTCCCAAAGCACCCCCCACAGAATACCATGACAGACACGGTCGAATGCCTTCTCCAGATCCACAAAGCACATGTGGACTGGTTGGGCAAACTCCCATGAACCCTCGAGCACCCTATGAAGGGTATAGAGCTGGTCCAGTGTTCCATGACCAGGATGAAAACCGCTGTGACAGTTCATGTAAGTGGGTGGAGCACAGAAGGACGGCAGGACAGAACTGAGTTCACAAAACTCTTTTATTTCCACTTTTCAGTGCAAATCTTTCTCTCTCAGCCACACACGCGTGCCCACACACATTCCAGTCATCTGGTTCGGGAGAGAGCTCCCTCTGCTCTCACTCTCTCTGCTCTCGCTCTCTCTCCTTAAATAGGGTGCGGTCACTGGGAAGACACAAACACATTAATTAATGACAGGTGTAGTGATTCTGCCACTTACCTTCCCTGACTCTGCCCTCCTGTCACAGACCGATGCTTGACCACGCCCCCGCTGCCACACACCTCCACCGCCCGACTCAGGCTGGGCGGCCGTCCGGCCTGCAGCCGACTCCCCCCCCTTGACGGGAGAGGAAGTCCGCCACGACGATCTGCACCCCCAGCCTGTGGATCACCTTGAAGTTATAGGGTTGGAGTGCCAGATACCAATGGGTGATCCACGCGTTGGCATCCTTCATGCAGTGCAGCCACTGGAGGGGCGCGTGGTCCAAACAGAGGGTGAAAGGGCGTCCCAGCAGGTAGTACTGGAGGGCGAGGACCGCCCATTTGATCGCCAGGCACTCCTTCTCGATGGTGCTGTAGCACCCCTCATGCACCGACAGCTTACAACTAATGTACAAGACTGGGCGATCCTCCCCCTCCACCTGCTGGGACAAAACAGCCCCCAGCCCTCTGTCTGACGCATCCGTCTGCAACATAAAGGGGAGAGAAAAGTCAGGGGAGTGTAAAAGTGGCCCCCACACAGTGCAGCCTTTACCTAAGAGAAAGCCCGCTGGCATTGCTCCGTCCACTGGACCGGATCTGGTGTCCCCTTTTTAGTGAGATCAGTCAGTGGGCTGGTGACGTCCGAATAATTAGGTATAAACCTACGATAGTAGCCAGCCAGCCCCAGGAACTGTCTCACCCCCTTTTTGGTCTTGGGCCTCGGGCAGGCCGCAATTGCTGATGTCTTGTTAATTTGGGGATGCACCTGCCCGTTGCCCAAGTGGAAGCCCAGATACCATACTTCCACCCGCCCAATCGCACACTTCTTTGGGTTGGCTGTGAGACCCGCTTGCCTCAGCGACTTAAGGACGGCCCTCAGGTGTTGTACTGTAAGTGCCGCTGCCAGTCATTACTATAAATAATGATATCGTCAAGGTATGCGGCCGCATAGGTGGCGTGGGGGCGGAGGACCCTGTCCATCAGCCGCTGAAACGTAGCGGGCGCCCCAAACAGCCCAAAAGGAAGTGTGACGAATTGGTGTAAGCCAAACGGTGTGGAAAAGGCCGTCTTTTCCCGGGATAACGGAGTCAAGGGGATCTGCCAATAACCCTTTGTTAAATCCAGTGTTGAGTAAAAACAAGCCGTGCCTAGCCGATCGAGCAACTCATCAATACGAGGCATTGGGTACGCATCGAATTTAGACACCACGTTGACTTTTCTATAGTCGACACAGAACCAGACTGACCCGTCGGCCTTGGGTACCAAGACCACCGGGCTGCTCCAGTCACTGTGGGACTCCTCGACGATGCCCATTTTGAGCATGGCCTCGAGTTCTTCCCGAACCACTTTTTTCTTGTGCTCGGGTAACCTGTAAGGGTGGCTACGCACTACCACCCCCAGGGGCGTCTCGATGTGGTGCTCTATGAGGTTGGTGCGGCCGGACAGGGGCGAGAACACGTCCGAAAACTCAGTCTGCAACTGGGCAACCTCCGCGAGTTGGGTCGGGGAGAGGTGGTCTCCACAGGGGACTGGAGAGGTACGTGATGCCAATGTTCCCTTTTGCACCTCCGGCCCCAGCTCCGCCTTCTCCGGAACCACCGACACCAACGCCATAGGGACCTCCTCTTTCCAGAGTTTGAGCAGGTTGAGGTGGTAAATCTGTAGCGCCCCACCCCTATCCGTTCGCCTCACCTCATAGTCAATGTCCCCGACTCGCCGTGTGACCTCAAAGGGTCCTTGCCACTTGGCGACTAATTTGGAGCTCAATGTGGGCAACAGTACGAGTACTTTCTCTCCCGGTGCAAACTCCCTAAGGGGCGTACCCTTGTCATACAGGCGGGTCTGTCGTTCTTGGGCCTGCCGCAAATTCTCCTGAGTTAGGTGCGTGAGTGTGTGGAGTTTTGCGCACAGGTCCATAACGGAATTGGATTTCGTTTTTACTTGGTGAAGGTCCCTCCTCCCAATTTTCCCGCAGCACATCTAGAATGCCGCGCGGCTTACGCCCATATAATTTAAACGGGGAGAACCCCGTGGAGGCTTGGGGGACCTCTCGCACTGCAAAGAGCAAGGGTTCAAGCCATCTATCCCGATTACGTGCGTCCTCACTTACGAATTTTTTAATTATGTTCTTGAGGGTGTGATTGAACCGTTAAACTAAACCGTCCGTTTGTGGGTGATACACGCTGGTGTGGATCGGCTTAATACCCAACAACCCATACAGTTCGTTCAATGCACGTGACATAAACGAGGTGCCTTGGTCAGTCAGAATCTCTTTCGGGATTCCAACTCGGGAGATAACGCGGAAGAGTGCTTCTGCAATACTGCGTGCTGAGATATTGCGAAGAGGCACTGCTTCCGGGTATCGCGTTGCATAGTCCACTAGAACTAATATAAAGTGGTACCCTCGTGTTGACCGATCTAATGGCCCGACGAGATCCATCCCAATTCTTTCGAACAGGGTCTCGATTAACAGTAGAGGGCGCAAAGGCGCTTTTGGAATGGCCGCTGGATTTACTAACTGGCATTCGCGGCATGCCGTACACCACCTACGGACATCACCGCGAATCCCTGGCCAATAGAACTGGGTCATTATTCGGGCTAGTGTTTTATCCTGCCCTAAGTGTCCAGCCATGGGATTAAAGTGAGCCGCCTGGAATACCAATTCCCGACGGCTCATCGGAATTAAAAGCTGCGTGACTCGCTCTTTAGTTTGAGTGTCCTGCATCGCTCAGTATAATCTATCCTTCATAATCGCAAAGTAGGGGAAGGACGGGGTGGCAATCGGCGGGAGCGTTTGACCATCAATTACTCTCACTTGGTCAAACGCATGCTGCAGAGTCTCGTCTCGCGACTGCTCTAACAGGAAATCCGCGAGGGATTCCCCGAGAGAGGGAGGAGGAGCCAGAGGCTCCTCACTCTGACGCGGAGATGACGTAGACAGCTCTGTGACAGCTGCTCCCGCCAATGCGACACCGCGACCTCCCCCTGTTAAATGACAGGACCCACTCTTCACTAAATGTGTCATTAAATCCCGAAATCCTGGCCAATCAGTCCCCAAAATTAGAGAGTGGGTAAGGGGAAGATTAACTGCCGCCTTCACTACAAATTTTTCCCCTCGAAAAAAAATGTGGACCGACACTAAAGGGTAGTTGTGAACATCCCCGTGCACACACAACACCTTCACCAATTGTGCTCCCCCCAATGCCTCATCCTGCACCAGGCTTTGGTAGATTGAGGTCTGATTACAGCCAGAATCCACCAACACCTGATATGTATCCCCTTGGATACTCACCGGTATGCGATACGCTCCGGCCCAATCGAGGGCGGCTCCCGGCGCGTCGGGGATCCGAACCACCGCATCCACCTCCATTACCGAGCACTGCTGTTGGAGGCAGCCTGGCTCCCCACCGCGCCAGCGAACCGGCCCGGGCTTCCTCTCTGCATTAGTGCTCTGGGGCTCACTCACCTGAGGGGGGAGAGAGACGGACACAGAAGGGAGACACGGGAGGGCACCATGGGTGCGGTGGGCCGGCTGAGGTGGCGCCGGCCCCCGCCTCCGCGGTGGGGGAATAGGGCGAGGAGGAGACACAGGAGGAGGGGAGAGAGAGAGGAGAGAAGAGAAGAGGTCGTCTGCTGTCCTGCCATCGGGACAGCCACCAGATGGTCCTCCACCAGCTCGATTGCCTGATCCAGTGACGCCGGGCGGTGGCACTGGACCCACTCTGCGGTTCCCGCTGGTAAACACGCGACGAACTGCTCCAGTACCACCTGGTCGATGAGTCCCTCGGCGTCGCAGCTGTCGGCCCTCAACCACCACCAGCAGGCGTCCCGGAGTTGCTGACCAAACACGAACGGCTGGCCGACTTCCTCCAAGCGCAGAGCGCGGAAACGCTGACGCTGTTGCTCCAGGGTGCGTCCCACCCGCTGGAGGACGGCCCAGCGAAGGTCCGCGTAGGCCAGCCGGCAGTCGGCGGGGAGCTGTAGCACGGCCAGCTGCGCCTCTCCCGTTAGCAGGGGGAGGAGGCGCACCGTGCGCTGTTCCACCAGCCACCCCGAGGTCCCCGCTACCTGCTCAAAGAGCGTGAGGAATGCCTCGGGGTCGTCCTGCGGGCCAATCTTTGTGAGGGTGAGGGGGGAAGGGCCCACGGTGGTGGAGATGGTGGACCCCACCGACGCGAGGAGGTGTCGGAACGCCCGACGATCTTCCTGTTGCGCCAGCACCAGGGCCTTCAACCGTTGTTCTTGCTCCTTTCGGAGGGCGAGCAGCGCCTGGTGCTGGCTCTGTTGGGCCGTGGTGAGGGCGTGGATCAGGTCGGCGAAGGTGGAGGACTCCATGGAGCTGTTCTCTTCTGTGCTCATCCCGGGTTTCAGCACCACTTTGACAGTTTGTGTAAGTGGGTGGAGCACAGAAGGACGGCAGGACAGAACTGAGTTCACAAAACTCTTTTATTTCCACTTTTCAGTGCAAATCTTTCTCTCTCAGCCACACACGCACGCACACACATTCCAGTCGTCTGGTTCGGGAGAGAGCTCCCTCTGCTCTTGCTCTCTCTCCTTAAATAGGGCGCGGTCACTGGGAAGACACAAACACATTAATTAATGACAGGTGTAGTGATTCTGCCACTTACCTTCCCTGACTCCGCCCTCCTGTCACAGACCAATGCTTGACCACGCCCCTGCTGCCACAACCGCATTGTTCCTCCTGGATCCGAGGTTCGACTATTGGCTGGATTCTCCTCTCCAGTACCCTGGAGTAAACCTTCCCGGGGAGGCTGAGAAGTGTGATTGGAGCACACTCTCCGGTCCCCTTTCTTAAAAAGAGGGACCACCACCCCAGTCTGCCACTCCAGAGGCACTGTCCCCAACCGCCACACTATGTTGCAGAGGCGTGTCAGCCAAGACAGCCCCACAACATCCAGAGACTTGAGATACTTAGGGCGGATCTCATCCACCCCTGGTGCCTTGCCACCGAGGAGCTTGCAAACCACCTCAGTGACTTCGGCTTGTGTAATGGACAGGTCCACCTCTGAGTCATCAGCCTCCGCTTCCTCAATGGAAGACGTGACAGTGGGATTGAGGAAATCCTTGAAGTATTCCTTCCACCGCCCGACAATATCCCCAGTCGAGGTCAACAGCTCCCCACCCACACTGTAAACAATGTTGGCAGAGTACTGCTTCCCCCTCCTGAGGCACCGGATGGTTTGCCAGAATTTCCTCGAGGCTGACCGATAGTCCTCCTCCATGGCCTCACCGAACTCCTCCCAGTCCTGAGTTTTTGCCTCTGCAACTGCCCGAGCTGTGGCACGCCTGGCCTGCCAATACCCATCAGCTGCCTCAGGAGTCCCGGAGGCCAACATGGCCCGATAGGACTCCTTCTTCAGCTTGACGGCATCCCTTACTTCTGGTGTCCACCACCGGGTTCGGGGATTGCCACCACGACAGGCACCGGAGACCTTGCAGCCACAGCTCCGAACAGCCGCATCGACAATGGAGGCAGAGAACATGGTCCACTGTCCCCTGCCTCCCTTGGAAGCTGGGAGAAGCTCTTCCGGAGGTGGGAGTTAAAGACCTCCCCGACAGAGTGCTCGGCCAGATGTTCCCAGCAGACCCTCACCATACGTTTGGGCCTGCCAGGTCTGTCTGGCTTCCTCCTCCGCCAGCGGATCCAACACACAACCAGGTGGTGATCAGTTGACAGCTCAGCCCCTCTCTTCACCCAAGTGTCCAAGACATAGGACCGGAGATCAGATGAAACGACAAGAAAGTCAATCATCGACCTCCGACCTAAGTTGTCCTGGTGCCACATGTACTTATGGACACCCCTATGCTCAAACATGGTGTTTGTTATGGACAAACCATGACTAGCACAGAAGTCCAATAACAAAGCACCACTCCGGTTCAGATCAGGGAGGCTGTTCCTCCCAGTCACGCCCCTCTAGGTGTCACCGTCATCGCCCATGTGAGCATTAAAGTTGTTTTTTCAATAAAAATAATATTTTTTAACTTTATAATGCTTAGTTACGTGCCGGGGCTCTGTCAGTCATTGATAGCCCAACTAATCACAGCGCTGTGGTTCTTTTCCTGATCCTTGGCATTGTGTTTTTTCTTTCTTTGTTGATAATGTGTTACCGTATGTGATAAGCATGGTTCATTAAAAGGCCCACTTCTGCTGCATGCCCCCTCCTCTCTGCAAAAATTGTGTATTCCTCTCAAGGTGCTAACTGTCTCCATTGTATTGTGAACAGCCACTCCAACCCCCACTGAGGTTGCTATTCATGAATGGTAATTTGGTTTTAGGTTACACCCTAATTTCAGTGACAATTTACTCTGCCAAGCTTACAATGTCAGAGGACAGAGGACTGGAATTACACTCTAAAAAATAAAGGTGCTTCAGTGGTTCTTCAAATCTCTGGATGGTTCCATGGAGAGTCAAAACTCTGTGATGAACCATTACATTATACGAAAGGTTCTTCACATTGGAAATGGTTCTTCAGATCCTGGCATTCTCTTACCATTTGCTGGTCAATGCACATAGGCTCTGTTTACACAAATCTGTCTTCACTGCTCAAACAAATGGTTTAAATGGTTCTTTAAAGAACTGTTGCATGAACGGTTCTTTGAAGCCCTGAAAAAGGTTCTTCTATGGCATCGCCCTGAAGAACCGGTACTGGCCCAATTATTTTTTAGAGTGTAGTGCCCCAAAAAACACAATTTCAGCTTGGAAAAACTACAGACGGTATAACTTCAGGAAGAAAATAAACATTTATTTCACACTAAAAAAAGCAGACTCACTACACATGGAGGCTATACAAAGCACAGAAATGTAGCATAGAGTTGTCCCATCTAGTAGTTTCCACATTCCCATGGTGAGTCTTTCCTACGGTACATTTGCCACAGGTGTATTTGTGGCAGCGTACACAAAGTTCAGTGCTTCTGTTATTATTGCAGGGTGCACTGTCCTTCCCAAGCCCCATCCTCAATGCTCCACAAGTGCCTGGTCAGCACCCCCATGTTATATTTGGGTTATTATTCCATTATTATTTGAGGCTAGGTTTTGGGCTAGGGGCTAAGGCTAGGGGTTGGGTTAGGGGTGAGCTCAGGTTGGGGTTAGAGCCAGGATTTGGGGTTAGGGTTAGAACTGATCCTTCTTGGTTGCCTTGGTTGTGACGAAGTCTGGTTAGGGTTAGAAACAAAGAGGCTATTTCTCAGGTAACACAATAATGAGGCTTCTTTACACAACAATGGGAGGCAGGTAATGGTACGTTAGACTTATTCACAAATTTGGGGGGGATTTCATTGCAGACTAAGGCTACATCCACACGACAACGGCAACGAGATGTTATTTAAAAATATATCGCGTCCAAATGGGCAACAATCAGTAAAATATCAGGTCCATATGGCAACGCAACGCTTGCTGAAAATGATGCAATACACATGCCACACCTCTAGGGGCGCTGTAAGACGGTCCCTTCGGAGACACCAGAACAATAGAAGAAGTAAGGACGCATGCGCATAATGTGCGAGACCTCATATTAGCCACAAAGTCAGGAAAATCTGTTTGTAAAATTACATTATAATGACCAAATACAATGAAAAGTATTTTTCCAGTCTCACCTGTGAAAGGTAATCCCATGTGATCTCGTTTGGACGGCAAACCTGTTGGTACAGTTAAACGCAGCTAATCTTTATTCTCCGCTTTGACCTCTCCAATATGGCGGCGAGGATGACGTATGATTCTACGCGGAAGGCGGCGTCTTTAATGGTCCGGAATAAATTGAATACTACACGTTGATGGATTAATTTGTTTCTCACCTGTGAAAGGTAATCCCATGTGATCTCGTTTGGATGGTAAACCTGTTGGTACAGTTAAAGGCAGCACATGAATCTTTATTCTCTGCTTTGACCTCTCCAATATGGCAGCGAGGATGACGTATGATTCTACGCGGAAGGCGGCGTCTTTAATGGTCCGGAATAAATTGAATACTACACATTGATGGATTAATTTGTTTCTCACCTGTGAAAGGTAATCCCATGTGATCTCGTTTGGACGGTAAACCTGTTGGTACAGTTAAAGGCAGCACATGAATCTTTATTCTCCGCTTTGACCTATCCAATATGGTGGTGAGGATGACGTATGATTCTACGCGGAAGGCGGCGTCTTTAATGGTCCGGAATAAATTGGATTAATTTGCTCCTCTACGCCCTTTTTGAGGAATGTATTGTCGGACTTAAATCAACATCTGAAGAGGTGAGTTCGCTCCTTTTTTTCGCTATTTTTGCTGGTGGGATTGCACCATTACACAATAAATATTCACAGTGAAAATATTTTGTAAGCGCGTTTCATGAACCAAGTTATAGGATTTGTTGACAACTCGCATCGCATCGCAATGAGAAGATCATTGGCACTACTGGTGTTAAGAATCAGACCATTTCATAAATGAATATTTTGCTGTAGAGCTGCAGTGTTTGTACAATTGCATGTTTTTGCTTCACTATTACTGTCACTATTCTGCTTCTTGCATTACTACTGTGAACTAACACTGAACATAATAATAATAATAATAATATCCAAGCTCGTGTTTCACTCTCACTAGTGCTCTGTAAGGCTTTTTCCTGGTGATATTCGTTACACTTCTACCCGGCGTGAAGCACTCACAGTCATGTGGTTGTGACGTCATCGTAAACAAATCCGTTCTACTCATCCAGACGACTTCACAACGGCAACGTTGCCAGATCTTTCCACTCTGGAACCCGTTCTCAAAAAGATTGCGTTTTGGGCACCCAAAACGCCGGTGCCGTGTGGACGCCAGGCCTAAACGATAAGCAATTGTATTGGAGTCACCTGAATCCGTTGCCGTGTGGACAGGGCCTAAGGCTACATCCACACGACAACGGCAACGAGATGTTATTTAAAAATATATCGCGTCCAAATGGGCAACAATCAGTAAAATATCAGGTCCATATGGCAACGCAACGCTTGCTGAAAACGATGCAATACACATGCCACATCTCTAGGGGCGCTGTAAGACGGTCCCTTCGGAGACACCAGAACAATAGAAGAAGTAAGGACGCATGCGCATAAACTATTATGCGCGAGACCTCATATTAGCCACAAAGTCAGGAAAATCTGTTCGGAAAATTACATTATAATGACCAAATACAATGAAAAGTATTTTTCCAGTCTCACCTGTGAAAGGTAATCCCATGTGATCTCGTTTGGACGGCAAACCTGTTGGTACAGTTAAACGCAGCTAATCTTTATTCTCCACTTTGACCTTTCCAATATGGCGACGAGGATGACCTATGATTCTACGTGGAAGGCAGCGTCTTTAATGGTCCGGAATAAATTGAATGATACACGTTGATGGAATAATTTGTTGTTTCGCACCTGTGAAAGGTAATCCCATGTGATCTCGTTTGTACACCTGTTGGTACAGTTAAACGCAGCTGATCTTTATTCTCCGCTTTGACCTTTCCAATATGGCGGCGAGGATGACCTATGATTCTACGCGGAAGGCGGCGTCTTTAATGGTCCGGAATAAATTGAATGATACGTTGATGGATTAATTTGCTCCTCTACGCCCTTTTTGAGGAATGTATTGTCAGACTTAAACCATCATCTGAAGAGGTGAGATCGCTTCTTTTTTTTGCTATTTTTGCTGGCGGGATTGACTCTGCCCTACGGGCTATTCTCTCTCTCTCTCTCTCTCTCACTTTGCACCATTACACAATAAATATTCACAGTGAAAATATTTTGTAAGCACGTTTCATGAACCAAGTTATAGGATTTGTTGACAACTCGCATCGCATCGCATCGCAATGAGAAGATCATTGGCACTACTGGTGTTAAGAATCAGACCATTTCATAAATGAATATTTTGCTGTAGAGCTGCAGTGTTTGTACAATTGCATGTTTTTGCTTCACTATTACTGTCACTATTCTGCTTCTTGCATTACTACTGTGAACTAACACTGAACATAATAATAATAATAATAATAATAATAATAATATCCAAGCTCGTGTTTCACTCTCACTAGTGCTCTGTAAGGCTTTTTCCTGGTGATATTCGTTACACTTCTACCTGGCGTGAAGCACTCACAGTCATGTGGTTGTGACGTCATCGTAAACAAATCCGTTCTACTCATCCAGACGACTTCACAACGGCAACGTTGCCAGATCTTTCCACTCTGGAACCCGTTCTCAAAAAGATTGTGTTTTGGGCACCCAAAACGCCGGTGCCGTGTGGACGCCAGGCCTAAACGATAAGCAATTGTATCGGAGTCACCTGAATCCGTTGCCATGTGGACAGGGCCTAAGGCTACATCCACACGACAATGGCAACGAGATGTTATTTAAAAATATATCGCGTCCAAATGGGCAACAATCAGTAAAATATCAGGTCCATATGGCAACGCAACGCTTGCTGAAAACGATGCAATACACATGCCACATCTCTAGGGGCGCTGTAAGACGGTCCCTTCGGAGACACCAGAACAATAGAAGAAGTAAGGACGCATGCGCATAAACTATTATGCGCGAGACCTCATATTAGCCACAAAGTCAGGAAAATCTGTTCAGAAAATTACATTATAATGACCAAATACAATGAAAAGTATTTTTCCAGTCTCACCTGTGAAAGGTAATCCCATGTGATCTCGTTTGGACGGCAAACCTGTTGGTACAGTTAAACGTAGCTAATCTTTATTCTCCGCTTTGACCTTTCCAATATGGCGGCGAGGATGACCTATGATTCTACGTGGAAGGCGGCGTCTTTAATGGTCCGGAATAAATTGAATGATACATGTTGATGGAATAATTTGTTGTTTCGCACCTGTGAAAGGTAATCCCATGTGATCTCGTTTGTACACCTGTTGGTACAGTTAAACGCAGCTAATCTTTATTCTCCGCTTTGACCTTTCCAATATGGCAGCAAGGATGACCTATGATTCTACGCGGAAGGCGGCGTCTTTAATGGTCCGGAATAAATTGAATGATACGTTGATGGATTAATTTGCTCCTCTACGCCCTTTTTGAGGAATGTATTGTCGGACTTAAACCATCATCTGAAGAGGTGAGATCGCTTCTTTTTTTCGCTATTTTTGCTGGCGGGATTGACTCTGCCCTACGGGCTATTCTCTCTCTCTCTCTCACTTTGCACCATTACACAATAAATATTCACAGTGAAAATATTTTGTAAGCGCATTTCATGAACCAAGTTATAGGATTTGTTGACAACTCGCATCGCATCGCAATGAGAAGATCATTGGCACTACTGGTGTTAAGAATCAGACCATTTCATAAATGAATATTTTGCTATAGAGCTGCAGTGTTTGTACAATTGCATGTTTTTGCTTCACTATTACTGTCACTATTCTGCTTCTTGCATTACTACTGTGAACTAACACTGAACATAATAATAATAATAATAATATCCAAGCTCGTGTTTCACTCTCACTAGTGCTCTGTAAGGCTTTTTCCTGGTGATATTCGTTACACTTCTACCCGGCGTGAAGCACTCACAGTCATGTGGTTGTGACGTCATCATAAACAAATCCGTTCTACTCATCCAGACGACTTCACAACGGCAACATTGCCAGATCTTTCCACTCTGGAACCCGTTCTCAAAAAGATTGCGTTTTGGGCACCCAAAACGCCGGTGCCGTGTGGACGCCAGGCCTAAACGATAAGCAATTGTATCGGAGTCACCTGAATCCGTTGCCGTGTGGACAGGGCCTAAAGTCTGCACTTTGCGCCTTCTAGTGTTAGAAATATGCTGTTAACTCAAAACACTTCTTATTCATTGCAAAACGTTTATTTCAGCGCTGTATACAGGTATTGAGCACACAATGTGACCGCTTTTATGTGGTAGCCTAATAATAATAGAACAACCCGAAAATTGCAGGGTAACCCCAGACCTGCGCAAGTGATGCGCTACTGGCAAAAGAGCCAGCGACGTATGAAAAAACCCCACACCTTGGACCAAATACATATTATTTTCGGCACGCTGCTCCAACAGTCTGCAATGGTATTTTTCATATGATTACATTATGGTGTAAATGTGGTCTTGAGAAAAAAAAAAACGTTTGCAGACCTTTTGTTAAAATCGCTAAAAGTGATGTAATATTAATATGTAATAAAAAATAATAATATTAGACACGGCGGCACAGTGGTGTAGTGGTTAGCACTGTCGCCTCACAGCAAGAAGGTCCTGGGTTCGAGCCCACCAGCCGACGAGGGCCTTTCTGTGTGGAGTTTGCCTGTTCTCCCTGTGTCCGCGTGGGTTTCCTCCGGGTGCTCCGGTTTCCCCCACACTCCAAAGACATGCAGGTTAGGTTAACTGGTGACTCTAAAGTGAGTGTGAATGGTTGTCTATGTGTCAGCCCTGTGATGACCTGGCGACTTGTCCAGGGTGTACCCCGCCTTTCGCCCGTAGTCAGCTGGGATAGGCTCCAACTTGCCTGCGACCCTGTAGGACAGGATAAAAGTGGCTAGAGATAATGAGATGAGATATCAGACATTATGATCTTAGAAAATGCTTTAGTGACAAACAGTTACAGACAGTAATATGTCGTTATATTATAAAATATTATTTTTCATTAGGCTATATATTAAATTTATCTTCTAAAATAACAGACTGTACTCATATCACAACCGGTTTATTTCACCATTGGAGATCAGATCACAGAAGACATGCGTTACATGACTCATTTTAAGGATTTAAGTAGGCTATTTAAAAGCATTGCCAGTAGGACTTTGTGGCTCAGTTGGATAAGGCGCCACACCATAAATCTGGGGACCGGGTTTGATTCCGGCCTGCAGTCATTTCCTGAGCTCTCCCTGTTTTTCTCCTGCTCATTTCTACACTGTTCTAAATGAGTTTGGATGTCTGTAAACCAATCAGGATGCTTTTTGTCGAGCATGCGCTACATGAACAGGCCCCCACACGGGCTCCCTCGCGCACCCCGTCATATGCGCGATGCAGACATTAATGTTTCACATGCATGCTCTTGCTCACTTGCTCTAGATTCCAGGAGATATTCTCCAATTTGCGGGCATCAGGGAGCCACTATCAATATGCGGGAGACTCCCAGAACTTCCGGGAGACTTGGGATGTCTGCACTCATGGATTAAAGCAAAAAAAAAAATCATTTGACTGAAAAAAAAAGCTCCATGTCGTTGGCCCCTACCACATCAGCGATGCGTCAAATTTTAAATGCCGTGTTGTCCATTATCCCCTTGGCCCCTACTTATAGTACCTTTACATAATTTTAACAATGACTAAAGCTAAGGCAAGACTTTACCATTGTCATTACTGGCTATAAATGATGAAACATCAAGTTTTCAGCGCCAAGTGCAAATTTATTTCAACAATACTTTAGTAATGCACAACAGTGGTTAAGAGAAAACTGCAAGTGCAGTCGAACTTGAACCATGCTTTCAAAAGAGTGGAACAGAAAGAACTTGCAAGAAAAGTAAAGTGAAAGTTCACTTTTTCTGCTTCTTCGCAGTGAAGCCAAAGGCATCTAGTTTTTTGCCATTGCTTCCATAGACTTTTTTTATGGCAAACTACACAAAAGCACACACCTGCCATTTTCATCTTTTTGCACCATGAACTAAATGGCTTGCCATTATCGCCCATTTCATTTAGCCAAGCCCATCTCCACTTATTCTTTACCATTTTGTCGATGTCTGACACATCTGTGCTTTCATTTAAAAGAAGCACGTCCATGCTGGCAAAACCGAAAGTAATTTGACGCTCTCTAGTGATGGAAATCGAAGGGCCTATATCCGGTGGCCTTATACGCAGGACTCGAGTTGGGGGGGGGATGTAGGGGGAGGCATCCCCCTTCTGAAATAAAAATCTCAAATCATTCCCCTTATAAAACGGCCATCCTCCCATCACATCCCTTGGGCCATTTTACCAATTAATGTGGAAATTAGCCTACTATTATTTTAACAAATATTACTACCATTTCAACATTAGAGGCTTTGCGCAGTGATAGCCTATATGTAGCTGGATAAAAAAGATGCATATTTATTTATTCGGTTGCACCTCTCATTCACACCTATACGGAGGTTTCAGTCACTGAAAACAGCTACTTTCGCAAACTCTGGGCAGAGTGGAGATTTCTGAAAACTCCATCTTCAGACACGCATGTAAATCGGGAAAACGAAGCAACAGTGGGCGAGAGGGCGCGCGCGAATATAATGAGTCATAGGTGTGAATCTTTCACCGAATGCCAATTGTCCCGGTTCTTCATGAAATCGCACGCGCACGCACAAATTCATTAGATTAACTTTCAAATAACTGTTCTTGTGCACTTGCGACAGCGGAGCCACTTTTCTGAATTTTGAGCTTCAGAGTATTGCCTTCTTTATCTATTTAATCAATGAACTGGAATTGGAAGTCAGTCAGTGGAGTATAATGAAGTGTCTCATTCACTCAGCACAAAAGGTCGGAAAACAGTGGAGAAAACAGCGATTGCTTAAATAGGCTACTAATGTTTTACATTAGTAATTTAATGTATGTGAATACATTAAATTACTAATGTAAAACATTAGTAGCCTATTTAAGCAATCGCTGTTTTCTCCACTGTTTTCCGACCTTTTGTGCTGAGTGAATGAGACACTTCATTATACTCCACTGACTGACTTCCAATTCCGGACTTTTTTGAAAATGTAAAATATAGGCCTACGAGATGTTTTTTTGGGACTTAATTCGCGTTGGTCCTTCACTATTAATTTTTGAGACTGACGAGGCACTAAATACTGTGGAATTATTTTCTCCTTACTATGAAGTTTGGCATCTTAA
The DNA here is from genome assembly GCF_027579695.1 of Neoarius graeffei. NCBI lineage: Eukaryota > Metazoa > Chordata > Actinopteri > Siluriformes > Ariidae > Neoarius > Neoarius graeffei. The sequence goes on from NC_083571.1 coordinate 20,418,744, forward strand.
ACAAGTGTAGGGAAATCTTGCAGCCCGACTCTACAGCCTCCAATGTTTAAGCGAACTGCTGAAACCATAATGTTTAAAGATTAAATCATAGGCTAATCAAACCAAAGAAAAACACAGCCTTTCCAGGACGTTGTCTGCCAAAGCCTGTTTAACCTACAAAAGGCTTAATAGCAAAGGTCTTGCTGCGGCTTCAACTTTTCACCTGATCACCTTTCAGTCGGCAAATATCATTATTACTACTACTACAAAAGGTCTAGTATTAGTAGTAGACAAGTATTTGCCTAGTAGTAGGACAGCCAGATAGTTTCATCAGTGGCCTACGCCGAGCCTCCCTGGGACTAGACAGTAGCAGAGGCTGTATTTATTTATTTATTTATTTATGCCTATCCATGCTGCACTAGACAGTGTTAGTGTAGAGAACATGCGCACTTCTATCTATCTATCTATCTATCTATCTATCTATCTATCTATCTATCTATCTATCTATCTATCTTTTATTTCAATTATATATAAACATATTCAAACTCGCTGTATGAGCGCATTAAAATCTTATGGCTTTTTAACTCACGGTGAAACTCCTCCAGGTTGAATTAACTAACTGAAATCAGCTGTTCTCAGCGTTTGATAAACCTGCTTTGTGAAAAGGACAATCACTGCTCCTCCCCGTGGAAAAATGAGGGATAGCAGCTGGTTTTCACACAAGCTGCTTAGGGGCGTCACCAGTCAGGACTGCATTGACTACATCATTGTGGGGGATAAATTATCTGCACGGACCAATCGGCAGACAGTCACAAACCAGTCAGGGGACGGCCAAGGGCCTGCTGAGGGCCAGTCATGGAAACGTGGAACAAATTCAATGGCTGCCACTGTATAAGCAAGCCCACACCAGCCCGCCACTGCTCACCATGGGCGACTCCAGCCCCTCTCGAGGAGCCCATGCACAGCCCAAGCTGTGTGTGGAGGTGAGCCCGACTATCTCTAGCCGGTACCTCTCAACCTCCCGCACAAGCTCGGGCTCTTTCCCCCCCAGCGAAGTGACATTCCATGTCCCAACAGCTAGCCACTGTGTTCGGGGATCAGTTCGTCAAGGCCCCTGCCTTCGACTGCCACCCAATCCACACTGCACCGGCCCCCTATGCAGGGCTTTCCACTAAGGCTCATACTAGCCAGCCATGACAAATAAGTAGCCAGCTGGGTTGGGGGGGTGTTAGTAAACACAAAATAAACTCCTGTGCATGCAGTTCCCAGGATTCAATGTATTTTCCACAGACCATTTATTTATTCATTCACTTTACTCAAATACAAAGTAAAATGGCAGTAAATCTTCTTTCTTTTCTTGCGTATTGCATCATGAGGCATTCCTGGCTTGTAAATCTCTTATTTTCGGCGCATGACACATTCACGCAACTGAGCATGCTATGAAATAACAACAGTCTGCAGTGGTGGCTACACAAACACTCAGCGAACATTTCTCCATTTGTGTATGAAAATACACTCCAACGACTCAGTTGTGTATGAAAATACACTCCAACGACTCACGTAATTGAACGAGAGAAGACTGGTTTACTGGAGACAAAATAAGCGTTATCTCTGCTTCTGTTCCCTCCAATGTCACCTCCGACGGCCCTGACACACTACTGCCTCCGCTGAGTGTGCACACGCGCGCACACCGCATGTCGGGGCCGCGGATGAGTTACTGTCCCTTGATCAACGAAGTCGGCAGGGAATTTGTGGTTATTTTTGGTACAAACAGCGCGAATCACAACTTAAATGAGTGCAGTTCAGTTTGACATTATTGTCAGTCCATTAGATAAACATTTAATTTTATTAAAATCGAAAATTAATATTTAGAGCCTGTGGGCTACAAAAATAATAGTCATTAAAGTAGCCGGCTGGACTTAATTGTATAGTCGGCTGTATGGCCGGCAGCCGGCGCTTGTGGAAAGCCCTGCCTATGGCTACCTCTGTGGGTGGTGAACCCACAGGAGGTCAGGCCCACGTCACTGCTTCGGGCTGAACCCGGCCGGGCCCCGTGGGCAAAGGCCTGGCCACCAGGCTCTCACATATGAGCCCCAACTCTGGGCCTGGCTCCAGGGTGGGCCCCTGGCTGCACCATACCAGGTGACATCATGGTCCTTGATTTTTTTTTTAATTTCCATAAGGGGTTTTGGTGAACATTGTATTAGTTTCCACTGTTATGTTGATGACACACATTTGTATGTATCTGCAAAACCAGATGAGAGACACAAGCTTAATAGAATTGAGGAATGTGTTAAGGACATTAGACACTGGATGCTTATTAACTTCCTTCTGCTTAACTCTGACAAGACTGAAGAACTTGTACTAGGATCACATGTAGCTAGAAGTAAGTTTTCTGATTACATAGTAACTCTGGATGGCCTTTCTGTCTCTTCATGTGCAGCAGTAAAAGACCTCGGAGTGATTATTGACCCCAGCCTTTCATTCGAAACTCATATTGATAACATTACCCAGATAGCTTTCTTTCATCTCAGAAATATTGCTAAGATAAGAAATTTAATGTCACTACACGACGCAGAAAAACTAGTTCATGCTTTCGTTACCTCCAGGTTGGATTACTGTAATGCCTTACTGTCTGGATGTTCCAATAAGTGCATAAACAAGCTCCAGTTCATTCAAAATGCAGCAGCAAGAGTCCTTACCAGAACTAGAAAATATGACCACATAACCCCTGTCTTATCCACACTGCATTGGCTCCCAATCAAATTTCATATTGATTATAAAATACTACCATTGACCTTTAAAGCACTGAATGGTCTCACACCACAGTACCTGAGCGAACTTCTAGTCCTTTATGACCCGCCATACCTACTTAGATCAAAAGGTACAGGCTATCTGCTGGTACCTTGTATAGTGAAGGCTACATAAGGGGGCAGAGCCTTTTCTTACAAAGCCCCACAGTTATGGAACAGCCTTCCAAGTAGAGTTCGGGAATCAGATACAGTCTCAGCATTTAAGTCGAGGCTGAAAACATATATCTGTTTAGTCAAGCCAAGTCAAGTTAATGGTGTTTATGAGGTAAAGTTGTAGATCTGGAGGGTCCTCAGACATCGAGTGTTTTGGTAAAGTGGGATGTATGGATGCTGTCAGTCCCCCACTCGCTTGCTCACTCGAGTTTGTTGATGGTGTAGTGGCTGGCTGTTTTATGTCCCGGGGCTCCCTCAAGCCTGTGTTACCTTCTGGCTCTCCCCTTTTAGTTATGCTGTCATAGTTAACTTTGCCGGGTCCCTGCTTGTACTCAGCGCAAAATGCATACTGTTCCTACTTATTCAGGTGACATTGGGCATACCTAACAACCTGTGTTTTCTCTGTCTCCCCCCAAAAATAAATAAATAAATAAAATCTGTCCCTCTGAGTTACATGTCAATCCTGAGATCAAGATGCTGACCGCTTCTGCTCCTTGGACCTGCCTGATCCATCCTGATGCCCTATGTGTGGTTAGAGTCTCCTCACATCGCTCCTGTGGAGGACGGCCCCTTATGGACAGTTGAAAGTCACACTTGGAAGACACTCTGGACACTTACAGTAATGCTTTAATGGCTGAGGACTACAGTTGAATTGCTAACTTTAGGACTGCAGTTGTCATGAAGAGTTTTGCACTCAAGTTTCCATTAATGAAGAATTATAGCATCACCGAAACTGACTTCATGTTAAAACTGTTAAATGTGATAGTCATGTTGTCTGTTGTTGCCCAAATGAGAATGGGTTCCCTTTTGAGTCTGTTTTCTCTCGAGGTTTCTTCCTCATGTTATCTGAGGGAGTTTTTCCTTGCCACTGTGGCCACAGGCTTGCTCATTGGGGATAGATTAGGGATAAAATTGGCTCATGTCTTGGATCATTCAGATTCTGTATGTTAGGGTTTTGCTGGGATTCGAACCTGGTTCGCTGGTGTGATAATCCAGCAAACCCCCACTAGGCCACCAGGGGGAATGACTCAAATGCAGAGGCGTGAGGCGGAAGTAGAAAAAGTATCAAAAGGTTTATTTACAATATTTACACTATTTACAATCCAAGGCAAAAACAAAAGTATAATCCAAACCCTCAGAAGATAACCAGGAAAAAAAAAACAAAAGTTCAAAGAAACAAAGAGCCAAAAAAACAGAAAAGAAGAGGCAAAAATACAAACGCTCAGAGGATCCAAAATGGTAAACACAAAGTCCAAAAAGTCCAAAAGAAAGCAAAGTACAAAAACCACAAAGACACGGGCGAGGAAATCGGAACAGAGGTTACTGGAGCTAAACATAACAGCACAAAGACTCCGTGACAAGAGGGCTGAACTCAGGGGTATAAATACACAAACTAATTAAGGACAGGGTGGGGCAGGAAACAGGCAATAAGACAAAAACAAAACACAGAACACAGTGGTGACCTCTAGAGGCCCAAAACAAACATGACCAGAAAAGGAAATAACAGTGGCCTCTAGAGGCCAAAACAGTCCCAGTCCTAACAGGACCCCCCCCCTCTAGAAGCGTCTCCTGACGTTCCCAGGACGATCAGGATGGGCCGAATGGAAGTCCCGACAAAGTTCTTTATCAAGTATGTCCCGAGCTGGGACCCAGCAGCGCTCCTCAGGGCCATAGCCCTCCCAGTCCACAAGATATTGGAGGCCCCCGCGGACCTGGCGGGAGTCCAGCAGGCGGTGCATGGTGAACACAGTCTGACCCTGGAAGATGCGGGGGGGCAGGGGGTTCCTAGGGGCAGGGGCATACGTGGATGTCAGTACGGGCCGCAACAGGGAAACATGGAATGTGGGGTTGATCCTTAGCATACATGGTAACTGGAGCCGGTAGGAGACAGGGTTAACTCTGCGTACAACCTTGAAGGGGCCAATGTAGTGAGGAGCAAGCTTGCGGTTCTCCACCCGCAGCAGAAGGTCCTTGGTGGACAGCCAAACCCGCTGCCCAGGGCGGAAAGTGTGGGCAGGTCTCCTATGGAGGTTGGCCTGTGTCTGGTTGGTACTTGAGGTCTGGATGAGTGTCCTCCTGACCTTGCTCCAGGTCTTGCGACACCGTCTCACGTAATGGTTGACCGAGGGCACCCCAGTGTCCTCCTCCTGGTCTGGGAACAGAGGTGGCTGGAACCCGAATTGGCACTGGAATGGCGACAGCTTGGTGGCCAATGACTGCAGGGTGTTGTGGGCGTACTCTGCCCATGGCAGCCAGGTGCTCCATGATGTCGGGTTATCCATAGCCAGGCCTCGCAGGGTGGTTTCCAGGTCCTGGTTGAGCCTCTCCGTCTGGCCGTTGGACTTGGGGTGGAACCCAGAGGAGAGGCTGGCAGTGGCCCCGATGCTCTTGCAGAAGCCGTGCCATACTTGGGAGGAGAACTGGGGCCCCCGGTCAGAGACAATGTCCTGAGGGAGACCAAAAACTCAGAAGACATGAGTGAACAACAATTTAGCAGTGTCAAGGGCAGAGGGGAGTTTGCACAGTGGAATAAAGTGGCAGGCCTTGGAGAATCTGTGCACTATGACCAATATGACAGTGTTACCTTGAGACTCAGGGAGACCCGTGATGAAGTCGACCACCACGTGGGACCAGGGACGCCAGGGAATAGGCAGAGGATGCAGGAGACCCTGGGGACGCTGTCGCGGGTTCTTGGTTCTGTTGCAGACCTCACAGGACAGGACAAATGACCTCACTTCCTTCTCCATGTTAGGCCACCAGAAGCGTCTTTTCAGGAAGTCCAGGGTCCTCCGAGCTCCTGGGTGGGTGGTGAGAGGGGAAGAGTGACCCCACTGGAGAACCTTGGCCCAGGCTTGACGAGGGACGTACAGGAGGACCGGTGGCCCAGTCCCAGGATCAGGGTCCCGGCGTTGAGCTTGTCGAACGGTCTCCTCAATACCCCAGCGGACAGGAGCCACAATCCGGGATATAGGGATGATAGGCCCAACTTCACTCTCCCTGTTGTTGGGCGAGAACAGCCTGGAGAGCGCGTCCAGTTTGGTGTTCTTAGAGCCCGGGCGGTATGATAGGGTGAAGCTGAAATGGCTGAAAAACAAAGCCCACCTAGCCTGTCTTGGGTTCAGCCTCTTGGCTTGCTGGAGGTACTCCAGGTTCTTATGGTCCGTCCACACCAGGAATGGATGTGGCGCTCCCTCCAGCCAGTGCCTCCACTCCTCAAGGGCTCATTTGACCACTAGCAGTTCCCGATCCCCCACATCATAGCGGGACTCCGCAGGGCTCAGACGGTGGGATAAGTAAGCACAGGGGTGCAGCTTCCCTTCCGAGCGTTGAGAGAGCACTGCGCGGACACCACTGTCCGAGGCGTCCACCTCCACGATGAATGGTTGGGAGGTGTCCGGGAGAACCAGAATGGGTGCAGTGCAAAAGCAGTGTTTTAGGTCATTAAACGCCTCTTCCGCCTGAGGGGACCAGACAAAGGAGCCACCAGTCCTTTTGGTGAGGTCCGACATAGGTGCAGCTACGGAACTGAAGTTCCTGATGAACTTGTGGCAGAAATTAGTGAATCCTAAGAACCTCTGAACCTCCTTAACAGACTTGGGAATAGGCCAGTCCCGGACGGCCAGGGTCTTGGCTGGGTCCATTTGGAGTTGCCCCGTTTGTACGATAAATCCCAGGAAGGAGACCTCGGGGACATGAAACTCGCATTTCTGGGCTTTAGCAAACAGATTATTCTGCAAGAGTCTCTGGAGGATTTGGCGGACATGGTGGCAGTGTTCCTGTAAGGTCTTGGAGAATATAAGAATGTCGTCGAGGTAGACAAAAACGTATAGATTAATCATATCCCTCAAGACGTCGTTGATAAGGGCCTGAAAAACAGCTGGTGCATTGGTGAGTCCGAAGGGCATCACCTGGTACTCATAGTGCCCTGATGGGGTGTTAAAGGCGGTCTTCCATTCGTCTCCCTGTCGGATACGGACGAGGTGGTATGCGTTCCATAAGTCCAACTTGGTGAAGATGGTGGCGCCTTGGAGCAGGTCGAATGCTGTGGACATCAGCGGAAGGGGATAGCGGTTGCGCACGGTGATCTTGTTCAGGCCCCTATAATCAATACATGGCCGGAGACCCCCATCCTTCTTGCCGACAAAGAAGAAGCCGGCACCAGCAGGTGAGGTGGAGGGTCGAATGAACCCAGAGGCCAAGACTTCCTTGATGTACTCCTCCATGGCCTTGCATTCTGGCTGAGAGAGGGAGAACAGATGGCCCTGAGGAGGAGTAGTCCCAGGGAGCAAGTCGATGGCACAGTCGTAGGTGCGGTGCGTAGGAAGAACGGCAGCCCTGCTCTTGCTGAAGACCTCCTTGAGATCCCAGTACTCTGTGGGAACTTGAGATAACTCGGTGAGATCAGGGGGCTCGGCAGGAGACACAGGAGAGCTAGAGAGCAGACAAGAGGCATGGCATGCAGGGCCCCATTCCACAACCTGGCTTGTAACCCAGTCTATACGAGGGCTGTGGCGGGTAAGCCAAGGAAGACCTAGAATAACTGGGAACTCAGGTGAAGGAATCAGGTGCAGGGATATTTCTTCCTTGTGACCTTGAGACTGGAGGAAGACTGGAGAAGTAACTTGGGTGACTCTTCCATCACCTAACCCTTGGCCATCGAGGGCAGACACAGACAGTGGGACTTCAAGAGGCACAGTCGGGACATTGATGCTTTGGGTGAAGTGGATATCCATAAAGTTTCCAGCCGCCCCGGAGTCTAACAAGGCTTGACAAGAGTGGACGGACTCACCCCAGGAGATGGAGACCGGGATGTAGATTCCTTGGCCAGGGAGTCCGGGAGAGAGGGTAGGCCCCGTCACAACCCTCCTTCGGCTGGACGGGGCGGTCCTTTTCCTGAGAGTTCGGGACATGATGCTCGGAAGTGACCAGGCTTGCCACAGTAGATGCAGCACTTGTCCCTCCTTCTGCGCTCCCTCTCAGATGCGGAAAGGCGAGTACGACCCACTTGCATGGGTTCTGGACAGTCACTGGAGGAGGTAGACGGGCTCCAGGCAGAGGCAGGGAGGCCGGGGAGGCTCAGTACTTGGCGGCGTTCTCTCATCCTGTTGTCCAGACGAGTAGAATGTGAGATCAGTGTTTTGAGGTCACTTGGGCATCCGATAGAAGCCAGACCGTCTTTGATGGGGTCAGACAGACCATGGTGGAAGGCTGACACCAGGGCAGTCTCGTTCCATCCACTTACTGCTGCGAGCATCCGGAACGAGATGGCGTAGTCTGCGACGCTTCCCCCTTGCCGGATGGACATGAGCTTTCTGGCTGCGTCTCTACTGATGTCTGTTTGATCGAAGACACACAGCATCTCCTCAGTAAACAGCTGGAAATCAGAGCACTCAGGTCCCTGTCTCTGCCAGATAGCAGTAGCCCAGGCTCAAGCCTTACCAGCTAACAAGGTTATCACAAAGGCAATCTTGCGGCGATCCGTAGTGTAGGTGGTAGGCTGAAGCTCAAAGGTGAGTTGACACTGGGTAAGGAACTCTCGACACTCACTGTGCTTGCCGTCATACCTCTGTGGTGCAGAAAGGCTGGGTTCGCAAGGTGAAGAAGGCAGCATGGCAGGAGGCACTGGAGCAGGAGCGGATGGTGGAGCAGGAGCAGAATCAGGCAGAGGAGATGGGGGCAGAGAAGTCAGCTGTGCCAGGGTTCTCCCAATCTGCTGAAGCAGTACCTCATGGCGAGCAAGGGTCTCACATTGGCTTGTGAGAGTCCGTCCATGAGTGTCCATGGTGGATCCGAGGTGTGTTAACGCAGCCATCATTCCCTGAAGGTTGGCCGGGTAGACAGATGAAGAAGCCTCTGCTGAGTCGGTCATGACGGAGTCTTTCTGTTAGGGTTTTTCTGGGATTTGGACCTGGTTCACTGGTGTGATAATCCAGCAAACCCCCACTAGGCCACCAGGGGGATGACTCAAATGCAGAGGCGTGAGGCAGAAGTAGAAAAAGTATCAAAAGGTTTATTTACAATATTTACACTATTTACAATCCAAGGCAAAAACAAAAGTATAATCCAAACGCTCAGAAGATAACTAGGAAAAAAAAAAAGTTCAAAGAAACAAAGAGCCAAAAAACCAGAAAAGAAGAGGCAAAAATACAAACGCTCAGAGGATCCAAAATGGTAAACACAAAGTCCAAAAAGTCCAAAAGAAAGCAAAGTACAAAAACCACAAAGACACGGGCGAGGAAATCGGAACAGAGGTTACTGGAGCTAAACATAACAGCACAAAGACTCCGTGACAAGAGGACTGAACTCAGGGGTATAAATACACAAACTAATTAAGGACAGGGCGGGGCAGGAAACAGGCAATAAGACAAAAACAAAACACAGAACACAGTGGTGACCTCTAGAGGCCCAAAACAAACATGACCAGAAAAGGAAATAACAGTGGCCTCTAGAGGCCAAAACAGTCCCAGTCCTAACACTGTAAAGCTGCTTTGGGACAATGTCTATTGTTAAAAGCACTATTCAAACAAACAAACTTGACTTGACGTGACTCCTTCGGTGCTAATAATATAGCCCAGGAAGGAAATCTTATTGAGATGAAACTCACACTTCTAGGCCTTTAAATAGAGGTTGTTCTCTAACATTCACTTAAGAACAGTTCTGATGTTTTCCTGGTGACTCTGGACATCTGAGAAGTAAATCAGGATATCGTCAATTTAGGCGATGACATATTTGCCCAGAATGTCCTGTAGCACGTCGTTGATGAAGTACTGGAACATGCTGGGTGCAGAAGAAAGGCCATATAGCATTAGTTGGTCCACAAAGTGCCCTGTGCTCATGCTGAAGGTCGTCTTTCATTCGTTACCCCTCCTTATTCAGATCAGGCTGTATGCATGTCGTAGATCGAGCTTTGAAAATATCTTAGTGGATCGAAGCTGTTCAAGAGCTGCTGTAACCAAGGGAAGAGGATAAGGATACTTTATGGTGACTTGGACTACGGAGCCTCTGTCGTCGATGCAAGGCCTCAGGCCGCCTCCTCGTTTCTCAACAAAAAAGAAGCCAGCCGATGTGGGTGACTTGGAAGGCAGGATGTATCCCTGTTTGAGAGCCTCCTGATTATATTCCTCCATGGCCACCTGTTCCTTTTATAACAAGGGATAAATATGACCATGTGGAGGAGACACACCTGGCAGTAAGTTGATCAAGCAATCGTATGGCCTTGTGAGAATGTAATCTGCAGGCCTTCCCCTTACTGAAGACTTCTGCAAGGTCAAAGTAACAATCCGGAATATTGTCTATGGAGTCGGATTGGGGTCTCTCTATGAAGGTAGAAGCTACTCTGATCTGAGGGAGAGAGGGGCAGTTCTGGAAGCATGTGGGTGAGCATTGAAGAATTTCCTTGTTTTGCCATGAAATCAATGGATCATGTAGCTGCAGCCAGAGACAGCCAAGGATGATATCATGATCGACGGTAGTGGTTACATAGAGTGATATGTATTCTTTGTGTACAGCTCCTATTTGAATCTGCACTGGTTGTGTGCGAGTGGTGACCAGTCCATCGCCTATGGGTCCTCCAACAATGGTCTTGACACTGAGTACGCTGTGCAGGGGGATGGTAGGCAGGTCAAGGTTCTGCATGATTGCACTAATGATAAAGCTCCCCTCTGTCCCTGAATCAACAAAAGCAGATAAAACATGAGTGGAGGACCCTACCCTGAGTAGGACTGGGGTGGTAAAGGATTTAGAACTGAATTTTCTCAACGGACTTGTGGAGCTTACAGGCCTCTCTTTTGGGGTCTCTCGGGCTGGTTGTATGGGACATTGCTGGATGCTATGTTCAGGGCTCCCACAGTAGAAACATAACCCCTCCTTGCACCGCCTAGCATGTTCGGCGTGGGTTAGACGTGTGCGTGAGACCTTCATGGGTGAGCCATCCTCCATAGACTGGGCAGATTTGGTGTTGAAGTGGATAGATGGTCAGTGCTTTAACAATTGGTCAAGTCAAATAGCTAAGTAAATGAGGGAGTCCAGAGCGAGGTTCTCATCTCTACAAGCCAGCTCACTAATGATCTCTGGACGTAGGCCTTGATGAAAGACCACTTTCAGAGCCAGATCGTTCCATCCAGTGGCAGCTGCTAGTGTCCTGAATTCCAAGGTATATTCAGCAACACTTCTGGAGCCTTGGGAAATGGTGAGAAGACTCTCTCCAACCTCTATCCCTTCTGGTTCATGATTGAACACCCTTTTAAACATGGTGAGGAATTGTTCATAGGACTTGGTTTGCTCATGCCCCTTATTCCAAACTGCAGTGGGCCAGCGAAGTGCTTTGCCCGAGAGAAAAGATATAAATTTTGTGATCTTGTGCTCCTCAGATAAATGCAGCATGGTGGAAAAATACATATAACATTGCAGTAAAAAACCTTTACATGCCATGATGTCTCCAGCAAACTTCTCTGGAGTGGGGAGTTGAAGCACTGGGCTAGGAGGAGGCTCGGAGCATGCTAGGAGGGCCTGCGATTTCACAGATGTGAGCTTCGTCATCCAAATGTTAAGGTCGGTGAGCATCTGTTGATGTTCTCCAAGCAAACGCCCCTGCATGTTTAGAGTAGTCTGTTTAGGACCCTTCGCTACATCCATTATGGCGAAGTATCCTGTGAGAGTGCAGGCACTTACTGATGTATGTGCCTGCATTCTCACAGGCACATACATCTGTACATCAACTACTGCACAGAGCTTTATAAATGATCTCCCAGAGCTGTCAGCTTTGATTGGGTCACTGTCAGCCCCTGCAGAACTTGATCAGACAACTGAATGCTTAGAGTCAACATTCCGCCATACTTTAGATAATGTAGCTCCTCTAAAAAGGAAAATGGTCAGAGACAAAAAATTAGCACCCTGCTGTAATGATGACACTAGCACATTAAAACAGACCACTCGAAAATTGGAATGTAAATGGCATCAAACAAAATTGGTAGTGTTCAAATTAGCTTGGAAGGAGAGCTTCCTGAAGTATAGAAAAGCTCTTAGTGCTGCGAGATCAACATATTTCTCCTCCCTAATAGAAGATAACAAAAATAATCTTAGATTCCTATTTAATACTGTAGCAAAATTAACCAGGAATAAGTCCACTATCAACACATGCACACCTGCAGTATGTAGTAGCAACGACTTCATGAATTTTTTTAATGACAAAATTGAGAATATCCGACAAAAAATTCAAACTACTAATTTAAGGTTAGACAATGAAAGTGACCTTGTAGTTAACAATATAACTGTATCAGATCATCAGTTAGAATGTTTTACTCCCCTAAAAGAAACTGAATTACTTTCATTAATCTCTACATCAAAAGCCTCAACTTGTGTACTAGATCCCTTACCGACACATCTATTCAAACAGATAATGCCTGGAGTAATTGAACCGCTTCTAAAAATAATAATTTCTTCTCTTATGATTGGCTATGTACCCAAATCCTTTAAACTAGCAGTTATCAAACCCCTGATTAAAAAATCTGACCTTGATCCCTGTCAGCTGTCCAATTATCGGCCAATATCAAACCTCCCCTTTATCTCCAAGATCCTTGAAAAAGCTGTGGCACAGCAGTTATGCTCATATTTACATAGGAATAACATCCATGAAATGTATCAGTCAGGATTTAGACCTCATAATAGCACAGAGACAGCACTGGTTAAAGTAGTAAACGACCTACTGTTGGCGTCTGATCAGGGCTGTGTCTCGCTACTTGTGTTGCTTGACCTTAGTGCAGCATTTGATACCACTGATCATTCCATTCTTCTGGATAGACTAGAAAATGTTGTGGGAGTTAAGGGAATGGCCCTCTCCTGGCTCAGGTCTTATCTAACTGATCGTTATCAGTATGTCGATATAAATGGTGATATTTCTAGACGTACCGAGGTAAAGTTTGGTGTTCCACAAGGTTCTGTCTTGGGTCCACTGCTTTTTTCTCTATATATGTTACCTCTGGGTGATATTATTCGTAAACATTGTATTAGTTTCCACTGTTATGCTGATGACACACAGTTGTATGTCTCTGCAAAACCTGATGAGAGACACCAGCTTAATAGAATTGAGGAATGTGTTAAGGACATTAGACACTGGATGCTTATTAATTTCCTTCTGCTTAACTCTGACAAGACTGAAGTACTTGTACTCAGACCACATGCAGCTAGAAGTAAGTTTTCTGATTACACAGTAACTCTGGATGGCCTTTCTGTTTCTTCACGTGCAGCAGTAAAAGACCTCGGAGTGATTATTGACCCCAGTCTTTCATTCAAAACTCACATTGATAACATCACCCAGATAGCCTTCTTTCATCTCAGAAATATTGCAAAGATAAGAAATTTAATGTCATTGCATGATGCAGAAAAACTAGTCCATGCTTTCGTTACCTCCAGGTTGGATTATTGTAATGCCTTACTGTCTGGATGTTCCAATAAGTGCATAAACAAGCTCCAGTTAGTTCAAAATGCAGCAGCAAGAGTCCTTACTAGAACTAGAAAATATGACCACATCACACCTGTCTTATCCACACTGCATTGGCTCCCAATCAAATTTCGTATTGATTATAAAATACTACTATTGACCTTTAAAGCACTAAATTGTCTCGCACCACAGTACCTGAGTGAACTTCTGCTCCTCTATGACCCGCCATGCCTACTTAGATCAAAAGGTGCAGGCTATCTGCTGGTACCTCGTATAGTGAAGGCTACATCAGGGGGCAGAGCCTTTTCTTACAATGCCCCACTGCTATGGAACAGCCTTCCAAGTAATGTTCGGGAATCAGACACAGTCTCAGCATTTAAGTCTAGGCTGAAAACATATCTGTTTAGTCAAGCCTTTTGTTAATGGTGTTTATGAGGTAAAGGAGTAGATCTGGAGGGTCCTCAGATATAGAGTGTTTTGGTAAACTGGGATGTATGGATGCCATCAGTCCCCACTCGCTTGCTCACTCGAGTTTGTTGACAGTGTAGTGGCTGCTGCTTTATGTCCCAGGGCTCCCTCATGCCTGTGTTACCTTCTGGCTCTCTCCTTTTAGTTATGCTGTCATAGTTAATTGCCGGAGTCCCTGCTTGTACTCGGTGCAATATGTATACTGTTCCTACTTATTCAGGTGACATTGGGCATACCTAACAACCTGTGTTTTCTTTCCCTCCCCCCCACCCCAAATCTGTCCCTCTGAGTTACATGGAGTCAACAGGAAATCTTTTGGTGGAGAGGGTGGAGAGCTCGACTGGCTATCGTAGCCTGCAGGGAATCGGCCGTCAGACATTCTGTCACATGTCCCAGACCTGGTGAAATGTAACTGAATTGTCTTGGCCAGCCCTAAGGGTCCCATCTGCATCTCATCATTGCTGAGGAGTGTGCTCCCATCACCCAATCAAGCATCCAGCCAGAGCAGGTCATGATATATTTTACCATATTAACATGCCATTGTTGTGTGTTATGCCTGATGTAAAGACTCTCGTCTCTGCGAGCCTACCACACAGATTTAATACTTGTCATTTTTAGGGCATACCTAACAACGTGTTTTCTTTCTCTCTCTCTCTCCCCCCCCCCAATCTGTCCCTCTGAGTTACATGTTGGTCCTGGGATTGAGATGCTGGCCTCTTCTGCCCCTCGGACCTGCTTGATCCATCCTGGTGCCCTGTGTCTGGTCGGAGTTTTATCGCACCGCTCCTGTGAAGGACGGCCCCATGAGGACTGTTGAGGGTTATACCTGTTAAAACTGTTAATATTATAGTCAGGCTGTCTGTTGTTGCCCAAATGAGGATGGGTTCCCTTTTGAGTCTGGTTCCTCTTGAGGTTTCTTCCTCATGTCGTCTGAGGGAGTTTTTCCTTGCCACCGTCGCCACAGGCTTGCTCATTGGGGATAGATGAGGGATAAAATTAGCTCATGTTTTAAGTCGTTCAAATTCTGTAAAGCTGCTTTGCGACAATGTTTATTGTTAAAAGCGCTATACAAATAAACTTGATTTGATTTGATGTATGTGCAGAGGAAGCAGATCAGCAGCCTGTCAACAAAGCCAAAACGTGTGACTGAAATCAGTGTTGGGAAACTAGCGAGGGTCAGGCGATCAGCGAACAACATGACATGGAGAAGACAAAGAGCAAAAACGTAGAGGAAATAGCAAAAGGTCAGGAAATGTTACAGACAGTCAGAAAAGATACAAGGCTCAGTATGTACTGAAATGGCAGAATGATACTTCACACTGGAGTGGTGTGAATGAGCGGCTTAAATAGCGGAAGCAGTGATTAAGGAAATGCGTGACAGCTGTAGTTCAGTAGGCTGGGGACAGAGGGCGCTGTGTGTCATGGGAGTTGTAGTCCTGAGTGTTTGTAGTCTGCTCCTTCACACCGGGATTAATGACACAATTACTTTAAGACGGTATCTTAAAAGACCACTGAAGCAGTCAGGAGCCTGGCACTAATGTAATTGACCTCATCAATCACAATATCCTAGCATGCTCGTATGAGTATACCTGCTCCTGCTTCACATTTCCTAGCATATCCAGACTAGTAGAATTCATGTCAGTGTTGATCATTATTACTTCTGCTCCTGAGTTTAGCTGTCTCAATTCTTGTAGATCACATATAACTAGACCTGCCCTAAAGGCCTTGTTTGCGACAGAGAAGAGTTTGCCAGCTTCTTTTCAAGCTCTTATATTCATAGTGCCAAGCTTCCAAGATTTGTACTTGTGTTTGTGCTTTATAAGTTTAATATTCATGAGCAATTCTGATAATGTATCTTTATTCTGATGCTGTATCTTTATTATACAGCATCTTGCAAAAGTATTCATCCCCCTTTCTGTTTGTCCTATTTTGTGGCATTACAAGCTGGAAATAAAAGGGATTTTGGGGGGGTTAGCACCATTTGATTTACACACCACACCTACAACGTTAACGGTGAAAATTCTTGTTTTATTGTGACAGAAACAATTAAGAATAAAAAAACAAAACAGAAATCTGGAGTGTGCATAGGTCTTCACCCCCAAGTCAATACTTTGTACAACCACATTTTGCTGCAATTACAGCTCCAAGTCTCTATTAGCTTAGCTCATCTAGCCACTGGGATTTTTGCCCATTCCTTAAGGCAAAACTGCTCCAACTCCTTCAAGTTAGATGGGTTGCATTGGTGTATACCAATCTTCAAGTTATGCCACAGATTCTCAATTGGATTGAGGTCTGGGCTTTGGTTTGGCCATTCCAAGACATTTAAATGTTTCCCTTTAAATCACTTCAGTGTAGCTTTAGCGGTATGTTTAGGGTCAGTGTCCTGCTAGAATGTGAACCTTCATCCCAGTCTCAAACCTCTGGCTGACTCAAACAGATTTTCCTCCAGTAATGCCCTGTATTTAATGTATTTTATTCATCTTTCTTTCAATCCTGACCAGCTTTCCTGTCCCTGCAGTATCCCCATAGCATGATGCTGCCACCACCATGCTTCACTGTAGGAATGGTGTTCTCAGAGTGTTGGGTTTGCACCACACATGGCATTTCCCGTGATGGCCAAAATGATCAATTTTAGACTAATTTGACCAGAAAATCTTCTTCCATGTGTTTGGGGAGTCTGCCACATGATGTTGGGCAAACTCCAAACATATGTTCCTCAGCAATGATTTTTTTTTTTCTGGCCATAAAGCCCTACTCTGTGGAGTGTATGGCTTAAAGTGGTCCTATGGACAGATACTCCCATCTCCGCTATGGATCTTTGCAGGTCCTTCAGTGTTATCTTTGGTGTCTTTGTTGCATCTCTGATTAATGCCCTCCATGCCCAATCTGTGAGTTTTGGTGGGCGGCCTTCTCTTGTCAGGTTAGTAGTGGTGCCATATTCTTTCCATTCTGCTATAATGGATTTAATGGTGCTCCATGAGATATTCAAAGTTTGGGATATTTTTCTCACCCAATCCTAATCCATACTTCTTCACAACTTTGTCTCTGACCTGTTTGGAGTGTTCCTTGGTTTTCACGTTGCTTGCTTAGTAGAGTTGCAGAGTCAGGGTCCTTCCAAAACAGGTTGATTTATACAGACATTATGTGACAGATCATGTGACACTTTGATTGCACACAGTTGGATCTTAATCAACTAATTATGTCAGTTGTGAAGTGAATTGGTTGGACCAGCTCTTATTTAGGGGTTTCATATGAAAAGGGGTGAATACCTATGCACACTTCAGATTTCGTTTTTTTTAATCTTATTGTTTGTGTCACAACAAAAAAACAATTTGTACATTTCAAGTGGTAGTCATGTTGTGCAAATCAAATGGTGCTAACCCCCAAGAAATCCATTTTCATTTCAGCTTGTAATGCATCAAAACAGGATAAAAGCCAGGGGGGCTGAATACTTTTGCAAGACACTGTATATGGTGTGTAGTAGAAAATCTCCCAATCTCACTTGTGGAGAGTTTGTAGATTTATTAATACTGAATACTCGTGATTGTCATCACTGTATTACTGCTAACATAAAGAGTACTACCAGAGCCCAATTAGCCAGGGTGTAGCTCTGTTGTCTGTCTCCCATGGTGTGGATGTTAGGGTTGGACTTTTGGGAGACATCCCCTTTAAACTAGCAGTTATCAAACCCCTGATTTGAAAACTTGACTTCAACTCCTGTCAGCTGTCCAGTTGTAGGTCAATATCAAACCTCCTCTTTATCTCCAAGATCCTAGAAAAAGCTTTGTCACAGCTCATATCTACATAGTAATAACATCCATGAAATGCATCAATCAGGATTTAGACCTCATCATCGCACAGAGGCAACACTGGTTAAAGTAGTAAACAAGCTACTGATGGCATCTGATCAGGGCTGTGTCTCCCTGCTTGTACCGCTTGATGTTAGTACAGCCTTTGACACCATTGATCATTCCATTCTCCTGGATAGACTAGAAAATGTTGTGGGAGTTAAGGGAATGGCCTTCTCCTGGCTCAGGTCTTATTTACATGATCGCTATCTGTTAGTTGATGTAAATGGTTCACTAACAGGTTCTACTAACATTTTCTGCTACTTAAAGACAAAATAAAATGAATTTGTACATTTCCTGAAATTATGTTAGTATTATGACTGAAAAAATAAAAATGTTTCATATTAAATATTCACTACACATTTTCATCTGCACCGTCATGATCATGATCATTATATATATATATATATATATATATATATATATATATATATATATATATATTTTTTTTTTTTTTTTTTTTTTGAAAATGTTACATATGACACTTTTGGCTAAAAAAAGGGCTTTTTTTTACTGCATTCTATTTATGTCATGCTTACAAAGAATGAACACACCATCCAGTGAATTTCCCCCCATATTTCTCTTCACACATGCCCTCTCTTTCATGAAACAATCATTTCAATTTTGCCATTAGTAATAAAAAAATACCATGAGCTCATGTGTATTATGTGCATATTATTCAGATTTTTGATAATTGGGTCTGCTTACCTGTTCCCCTTTGGGTCCAGCTGGGCCTGAAATTCCAGGTCTGCCAATGGGACCCTGTACAAACAGATATAGTTGTTGAAGTAATGTCTGGTTTAGCTAGAAACTCTATTAGCTGATATTCCAGAAAACAGACTAAGCCTAATGTGAAACAGACTAATATGAAAGAAAATTATAGTTAACAATTCCTGTACGCTGACCAGCCATAACATTAAAACCAGCTGCCTAATATTGTGTAGGTCCCCAACATTATGTGAATGAGGATATGGATTTAACATGTTTTATAATTTATTTTTCTAGACACATCAAGTTTTCTTTTGCTACTTGGTTATATATGCACTTATGATATTTTAATAGGTCTCAATTTAACTGTATATTTAAATAATCTCAATAACGATCCAATGGACTATATGTTAGACCCAAGAATCAGGTGCTGATGATTTGATTTGTGGAAATGCTCTCTGATTGGTCAATTCGAATTTATCATTATTCAGTCTCTCTGCGAGTTTTGTTTCTAATAGCTTTTTGTATCTTTGTGGCTTCAATTGGTGTGGTTTGCACTAAGGATGGGGTCACCTGAAACGTTTACACCACAATGTAAATATGCATTCATGCATGTGAATTCTGTCAGACAAAACATTTTTCCAATGGACTTCTGGGATATTTTGGTGTTTTTCACCCCATTTGAGTGCAAGCTTATGTTTGTGTGTGTCCTCCCTTCAATTTTGTTGGAGCCTACACACCACTAATTTGATTACAGTCACAGATTATGGATTCATATCTGGATATTCTAAAAAGGAGAAACCAACATGAATACCAGAGAGCTACTTAAAGGAGAAAAGCAAGCCATTTCGAAGCTGAGAAAAGAGGGAAAATTGATCAAATCCATTAGGCATAGCCAATTCAACAATTTGGAATATTGTGAAAAAGAAATAAACCACTGGTGTATTGCCAACCATACATAGAACAGGCTGGCCAAGAAAAACATCAGTTGATGACAAACATTGTGAGAACTGAGAAGAAAAACCCAAAAACAACAATCTAGCCAACAACCTTCACAAGGCAGAGATAAAGGTATCAAAATTCACCATTTGAAGAAGACTTCAAGGGCAGAAATATAATGTCCATACCATGAGATGTAACCCACTCATCAGCAGTAAGAATCAGAAGACCAGATCAGAATTTGTGAAGAAATCCAGAGATGAGCCACAAAAGTTCTAAAAAGAAGGTTATCCTCTACCATAATGATGGAAAGGCCAAAGTTTAGAGAAAGAAAGGACCTGCTCCTGATCCAAAACATCTAACCTAACCAGTAAAGCATGTTGGAGGTTGTGTCAAGGCTTAAGCTTGCATGGCTGATACTAATGATGGTAGCAGTAAAACAAATTCAGAATTCACAAGATTAAGTATTATTTACTTCAATTTACATTGACTATCTGTTCATATATGTTTGCTTACCTAATATGCCATGCTCTAAGTTGTTTAACACATCTAGATGTAAAATCAGGAAATGAAAGATGAATCTCTGATCTACTGTTTCCTATTTGTCTTTTGATTTCAATTCCAGATGCCTCCGGTGTCTTCAAGCCTTGCCATTCCAACATAACCACAAAAAAAAAAAAAAAAAAGATTTTTTTAAAACCACAAATTAACTATTAACTGAGAGCCTAATTCTAAATAGGTGAAAGACAGTGTCTGCATTTGTGTGCCTGTGTGTGTGTACGCACACATTGCTGGAGAGCTCATCTGTTCACACTGACCTTATAAAAATTAATAATCATAAACCATGTGAGATGAAACAAGGAGAACAATAGGGAAGAGATTGAGACTTTAAGACTTGTATGAACAATATTTAGAATGACAATACACTAATCAGCCATAACATTAAAACCACATATGAAATATTGTATCGGTCCTTGTGCCACCAAAACAGCTCTGACCTAATGAGTCATGGACTCCACAAGGTTTCTGAAGGTGTGCTGTGGTATCTGGCACCAAGATGTCAGCAGCAGAGCCTTTAAATCCTGTAAGTTGAGATGTGGGGCCTCCATGGATCTGTGTTGTTTCTACAGAACATTCTATATATGCACAGCTGGATTGAGATCTGGGGAAATTGGAGGCCTATCTGCCTGGGGCTGTTCCATTCGCAGTGAAACTCCTCTACTACTCCCATCTCCAGCATTTTCCCTAGTTCATCCTGAACCACTTTTTTTATGGTCAGGTAAAGGATATAGCTGACTGCATGCAACTATGTCAAGATCAGTCTTTATGTGTTCTATGAGATTTGTTCAACAAGATAAGAGGAAATGTGTCCAAAAATTCAGATTGCAGCTTGGCAACCTACAGTGGTGCTTGAAAGTTTGTGAGCCCTTTAGAATTTTCTATATTTCTGCATAAATATGATCTAAAACATCATCAGATTTTCATACAAGTCCTAAAAGTAGATAAAGAGAACCCAGTTAAACAAATGAGACAAAAATATTATACTTGGTCATTTGTTTATTGAGGAAAATAATCCAATATTACATATCTGTGAATGGCAAAAGTATGTGAACCTTTGCTTTCAGTATCTGGTGTGATCCCCTTGTGCAGCAATAACTGCAACTAAATGTTTCCGGTAACTGTTGATCAGTTCTGCACACCAGCTTGGAGGAATTTTAGCCCATTCCTCTGTAGGGAACAGCTTCAACTCTGGGATGTTGGTGGGTTTCCTCACATGAACTGCTCGCTTCAGGTCCTTCCACAACATTTCGATTGGATTAAGTTCAGGACTTTGACTTGGCCTTTCCAAAACATTACCTTTATTATTCTTTAACCATTCTTTGGTAGAATGACTTGTGTGCTTAGGGTCATTGTCTTGCTGCATGACCCATCTTCTCTTGAGATTCAGTTCATGGACAGATGTCCTGATATTTTCCTTTAGAATTTGCTGGTATAATTCAGAATTCATTATTCCATCAATGATGCAAGTCATCCTGGCCCAGATGCAGCAAAACAGGCCCAAACCATGATACTACCACCACCATGTTTCACAGATGGGATAAGGTTCTTATGTTGGAATGCAGTGTTTTCCTTTCTCCAAACAGAACACTTCTCATTTAAACCAAAAAGTTCTATTTTGGTCTCATCCATTCACAAAACATTTTTCCAATAGCCTTCTATGTCCATGTGATCTTTAACAAATTGCAGATGAGCAGCAATGTTCTTTTCGGAGAGCAGTGGCTTTCTCCTTGCAACCCTGCCATGCACACCATTGTTGTTCAGTGTTCTCCTGATGGTGGTCTCATGAACATTAACATTAGCCAATGTGAGAGAGGCCTTCAGTTGCTTAGAAGTTGCCCTGGTGTCCTTTGTGACCTCGCCGACTATTACACGCCTTGCTCTTGGAGTGATCTTTGTTGGTCAACCACACCTGGGAAGGGTCACAATGGTCTTGAATTTCCTCCATTTGTACACAATCTGTCTGACTGTGGATGGGTGGAGTCCAAACTCTTTAGAGATAGTTTTGTAACCTTTTCCAGCTTGATGAGCATCAATAATGCTTTTTCTGAAGTCCTCAGAAATCTCCTTTGTTTGTGCCATGATACACTTCCACAAACATGTGTTGTGAAAATCAGACTTTGATAGATCCCTGTTCGTTAAATAAAACAGGTTGCCTACCCACACCTAATTGTCATCCCATTGATTGAAAACACCTGACTCTAATTTCACCTTCAAATTAACTGCTAATCCTAGAGATTCACATACTTTAGCCCCTCACAGATAGGTAATATTGGATCATTTTCCTCAATAAATAAATGACCAAGTATAATATTTTTGTCTCATTTGTTTAACTGGGTTCTCTTTATCTACTTTTAGGATTTGTGTGAAAATCTGATGATGTTTTAGGTCGTATTTATGCAGAAATATAGAAAATTCTAAAGGGTTCACAAACTTTCAAGCACCACTGTTGGCCCTCTGTGTCAAAGAGAGATGGTCTCCAACTAAGACTAGATTGGTATCAGCTGTTTTTGGGCATGCCAGTCCCAACTAATCTCTCTACAGTCTCATCGCCAGAGCAACATAGACTACCTCCTTCCATGTTTTTTAAAAAGGTTAAGGTGGGAAATATACTGTGCATGTCCCCTGTCATGCATGTCCCCTGTCAAGAACACAGACAACTTCTTGCACCCACTATGTGACCTCAAAACTCAACCCTTGCCATGTGGCAAGTAATTGAGCTGAAAGTGGGAAGGCAATACTGAGACTTTATTTCCCAGTGTAAGCTGTCTCAGTTGGCAGTGCCTATTAGAGAGCTCAAGTCTCCATCAGTGAACAGTTGTTAACTTCCACAAAATAAACATAATGTTAAAACTATAATGAATTTCCTGGTTACACAATTGCATAGTTATAGAAGCAAGTTATTTATAACCGCACTATCCGGTGTTACCCAGATGAGGATGTGTTCCCTTTTGAGCTCTCTCAAGGTTTCTTCCTCATGTTGTCTTAGAGTTTTTCCTTGCCAGAGTCCCCACTGGCTTGATCATTAGATATATTCATAAATGTGGTTTGTAATAGCAAAACAGGGGAAGGTCAGAGGTTTCCAGCTTGAAATTTCTTACTTGCCAATCACTGCCACCTGAACAGTATTGTTGTGTGACTATTGTAGTGTGAAATCTGCTTGGGTCTCGGCACAAGAGAGCAGGATCCCCCCTTGGAAGACCCAGACATCTTGTCTCTTGCCCCCTCCTTGTCATGGTCACATAACATACCCAGAAGTGTATTGGCAGACAAGGTGTCACAGACCTCACAACATATTGCTTGCTGGAACCAACCCAGTTTTACATCTACAGTGAGGTCCCAAAAGCAGCCCCAACAGACCTGCCTGGGCCCCATTCTAACTCTCCAAGATTCCATGGCAACCTGGGAAAAAAAAGGAGGAAAAGAAAAATTAACATGAATTTGGGCAGAAAAAAGATCTCCCCAAGAGAGGGTCTTGTTGTGAACAAGGGCCAAGTTCAGACTGCACAGACCCACAGAGGGTCTGTGCACTCTGAACTTGGCCCTTGTTCACAACAGCCACCAGTGTACACTTTGGCTCCCCTTCTGGCACTGGTGGCAGGAAGGCATGATCAGAGGTTGGGCATGTTGACCTCCAGAGAGCTGCAGGCAGCAACACATTTTTCCTCTATGGTGCTGGGGTGGGAGGAGTTCTGTTGGTGGGCAGGAGGGCACACCATGTCCCTGCATCCACACACATGGTCATGTGACCCTCAACCAGTTGGCTCATCTTGGTCAGTTCATTAGGTTGGTGGCATTGGGCCCACTCCAACATTCTGGTGGGTAGCTGATTGAGGAACTGTTCTAGTGTCACCAACTCAATGACTTTCTCTGGTTGGACAGGGATTTACAGGAATCCAGGAATTGCTGGGCATATGCAAACAGTTGATCCTGCTCCATGGACTAGAAGTGCAGACAATGTTCTGGTTATAATCCAACCCGCTCAAACATGGCTGTCCTCATGGTCATGTCTTTTAATGTCATGTCTTTTCATGTCAGACTATGGGCTGCCAGCTGGGCTTCAGTTGGCACTCTGGTGACAGACTATGGGCTGCCAGCTGGGCTTCTCCAATCAGCCGGGCTTCTCCTCTTGGCCATCCACATGCTGAGGCAATACCCTCCAACATGTCCAGGTATGGCTTGGCATTATCCGAGGTTGTCATGCTGGCCAGAAAGGCAGGCTTGTGGGAAACAAAGAGGGCAATAGGCTCTGGGATGGTAGCTCAGTCTGCAGCTTGCCTGTCCACATCTTTTGGAAGGATATCTTGCTTGAATCTGCTGCAGATTCTCAACAGATGCTGTTGGACCTACATCTGTGCCAGTAACTGGAGAACCTGGGAATGAGTACTGGAGTACATATCCATTTGACATCTTTCTTCAAGCTGCTTGTCCTGGGTTTTGGCAATCAGTGTGATAAAAGACTGCAATAACTGAGTCCAAGGACACCAGGATTCTACAACCCCGATTCCAAAAAAGTTGGGACAAAGTGTAAATTGTAAATAAAAACAAAATGCAATAAATTACAAATCTCAAAAACTGATATTGTATTCACAATAGAACATAGACAACATATCAAATGTCGAAAGTGAGACATTTTGAAATTTCATGCCAAATATTGGCTCATTTGAAATTTCATGACAGCAACACATCTCAAAAAAGTTGGGACGGGGCAATAAGAGGCTGGAAAAGTTAAAGGTACAAAAAAGGAACAGCTGGAGGACCAAATTGCAACTCATTAGGTCAATTGGCAATAGGTCATTAACATGACTGGGTATAAAAAGAGCATCTTGGAGTGGCAGCAGCTCTCAGAAGTAAAGATGGGAAGAGGATAACCAATCCCCCTAATTCTGCGCCGAAAAATAGTGGAGCAATATCAGAAAGGAGTTCGACAGTGTAAAATTGCAAAGAGTTTGAACATATCACCATCTACAGTGCATAATATCATCAAAAGATTCAGAGAATCTGGAAGAATCTCTGTGAGTAAGGGTCAAGACCGGAAAACCATACTGGGTGCCCATGATCTTTGGGCCCTTAGACGGCACTGCATCACATACAGGCATGCTTCTGTATTGGAAATCACAAAATGGGCTCAGGAATATTTCCAGAGAACATTATCTGTGAACACAATTCACCGTGCCATCCGCAGTTGCCAGCTAAAACTCTATAGTTCAAAGAAGAAGCCATATCTAAACACGATCCAGAAGTGCAGATGTCTTCTCTGGGCCAAGGCTCATTTAAAATGGACTGTGGCAAAGTGGAAAACTGTTCTGTGGTCAGACGAATCAAAATTTGAAGTTCTTTATGGAAATCAGGGACGCCGTGTCATTCGGACTAAAGAGGAGAAGGACGACCCAAGTTGCTATCAGCGCTCAGTTCAGAAGCCTGCATATCTGATGGTATGGGGTTCCATTAGTGCGTGTGGCATGGGCAGCTTATGCATCTGGAAAGACACCATCAATGCTGAAAGGTATATCCAGGTTCTAGAGCAACATATGCTCCCATCCAGACGACGTCTCTTTCAGGGAAGACCTTGCATTTTCCAACATGACAATGCCAAACCACATACTGCATCAATTACAGCATCATGGCTGCGTAGAAGAAGGGTACAGGTACTGAACTGGCCAGCCTGCAGTCCAGATCTTTCACCCATAGAAAACATTTGGCACATCATAAAACGGAAGATACGACAAAAAAGACCTAAGACAGTTGAGCAACTAGAATCCTACATTAGACAAGAATGGGTTAACATTCCTATCCCTAAACTTGAGCAACTTGTCTGCTCAGTCCCCAGACTGTTGTAAAGAGAAAAGGGGATGTCTCACAGTGGTAAACATGGCCTTGTCCCAACTTTTTTGAGATGTGGTGTTGTCGTGAAATTTAAAATCACCTAATTTTTCTCTTTGAATGATATATTTTCTCAGTTTAAACATTTGATATGTCATCTATGTTCTATTCTGAATAAAATATGGAATTTTGAAACTTCCACATCATTGCATTCAGTTTTTATTTACAATTTGTACGTTGTCCCAAATTTTTTGGAATCGGGGTTGTAATTAGGCCTTTTCAGCATATTTGGCCAATACACAATGTTTCCTTCCAGCAATGTCCACAATATTGCCGACACACCTGTAAAAGTTGCCACTACACGAATAAATCATAACCCATCCATTATCTGTAGCCGCTTATCCTGTACAGGGTCGCAGGCAAGCTGGAGCCTATCCCAGCTGACTATGGGTGAGAGGTGGGGTACACCCTGGACAAGTCACAGGTCATCACAGGGCTGACACATAGAGACAAACATCCACTCAAATTCACACCTACAGTCAATTTAGAGCCACCAGTTAGCCTAGCCTGCATGTCTTTGGACTGTGGGGGAAACCAGAGCACCCAAAGGAAACCCTTGCAGACACAGGGAGGACATGCAAACTCCACACAGAAAGGCCCTCGTTGGCTGCTGGGCTTGAACCCAGGACCTTCTTGCTGTGAGGTGACCGTGCTAACCACTACACCATTGTGCCACCCCACAAATGGATTCATGTAAATAAATAACTATTTTAGAATATAACTGTGGTTCTCATCTCATTATCTCTAGCCGCTTTAATCTTGCTCTACAGGGTCGCAGGCAAGCTGGAGCCTATCCCAGCTGACTACGGGCGAAAGGCGGGGTACACCCTGGACAAGTCGCCAGGTCATCACAGGGCTGACACATAGACACAGACAACCATACACACTCACACCTATGGTCAATTTGGGGTCACCAGTTAACCTAACCTGCATGTCTTTGGACTGTGGGGGAAACCGGAGCAAACCCACACGGACATGGGGAGAACATGCAAACTCTGCACAGAAAGGCCCTCGCCGGCCATGGGGTTCGAACCCAGGACTTTCTTGCTGTGAGGCAACAGTGCTAACCACTACACCACCATGCCGCCCATAACTGTAGTTATTTTGATGAAAAATCTTGAGATCGTAGTGGTCAGAATGATATTTTTAAAAACCGTCAGTCAGAAACACGAGTGTCAATTTCAATTCAACTAATTGGAACTATTTATTGGATGTGGACCATGCAGTTTTTTTCAAGGTTAGCCTTGAAAGCTTTGAATATTAATTGAAATAAGAGTCATTTATATTCTTTAATATAAACACTAGTCGGCCCTACTTTTGAGAAATACAAAGGCCTACAGAACACAAAGAGGGTATGAGAAATAATCTTTTATTACTTTTTAACATACTTTTTTAAAACCAAATTAGCATAATTAATGCTAATTAAATACTACTTTCCATAATTGGTTTTTACTATTTTTTTAAATGTTGTATTTTCAAATTTGTATATATTTAATGTATCCTATTACATCTATGTGCCTGCCAATTTCCATGTAAATATCTTGAAAAAAAAACTTATCAAGAAAAAAGCATTTGATTTCATTCATTAATTAGGCCCATTTTGGATCATGTTATCTTATTACTTAATATTACGTCAGCTTTCTAAAAATTAAAGCTCATAGGCAATGGTTTTAATTTTATGCACATTTGAAACTTTGTGTTAAAAAAAACCCCTCTGTAATTTTCTGCTGGTCCCAAGAAGTATTGTTAATAAGTAATTAAAATAAGTTAGCGAGGATCGTGGTGAATTTCTGTTCGGTGATTTTTGTGACCACTTGGTGCGTAATGTCATTTAAGACAAACAAACTGCTTGAGTTGAGTCCACTTCCGTTTACTTATATTGCCATTTGGCTTGAGTGCAGACGTGCGTTCAGGGATTTCCCAAATAAAAACCATGCCTTATTGTTGTGCAGTGAACTGTAACAACGGGACCGGTTCAGGAAGAAGTTTTTACCTTTTTCTGAAAGAGGAGAAGAGGCAGAGAGAGTGGATTGGCTTTTTCTGGAAGAGAAGAGGTGAAGCGAGAGGATTGGCTTTTTTCCGAGAAAGGAGAAGAGGTGGAGCTGAGGGTTGGCTTTTTCTGAAAAAAAAGACGAGGCGGAGCGAGTGGGTTGACTTTTTCTGAAAGAGGAGACGAGCCGGAGAGAGTGGATTGTGTGCATGAAGCCAGAGGGTTGTTTTTTTCCAGAAGAGGAGACGAGGCGGGGGCGGCACGGTGGTGTAGTGGTCAGCACTGTCGCCTCACAGCAAGAAGGGCCGGGTTTGAGCCCCGTGGCTGACGAGGGCCTTTCTGTGTGGAGTTTGCATGTTCTCCCCATGTCCGCGTGGGTTTCCTCTGGGTGCTCCGGTTTCTCCCACAGTCCAAAGACATGCAGGTTAGGTTAACTGGTGACTCTAAATTGACCGTAGGTGTGAATGTAAGTGTGAATGGTTGTCTGTGTCTATGTGTCAGCCCTGTGATGACCTGGTGACTTGTCCAGGGTGTACCCCGCCTTTCGCCCGTAGTCAGCTGGGATAGGCTCCAGCTTGCCTGCGACCCTGTAGAACAGGATAAAGCGGTGAGAGATAATGAGATGAGATGAATATAAACGAATCCACGTTCTATTATAGGGATTATGTGTGCCCCTGTGCGCATCACTGGGTAACCCCATTAAATGTCCTGGTATATGTTATTATTGAATTGTTGAAAATTAGCCCTGTATGTTTCTCTCCAGCAAAAAAAAAAAAGTATATTTGGAAAGTGGTTAAATAAATGAACCTCCTAAGCATGTGCTGGTTTGCAAGTAAACACAGAGCTGCTTAAATGACGTCACGACGACGGCCCCCTGGTGGTGAACGTGCGCATAAGTGAGATGTACACAAACCTCGGAAATTGGGCAAAACATTATATTTTAAGCATTTTATTCAATTTTAGGGTGCAAAATAGACACCAGGAAGATTGAATTCGCTTTTTGGGTCGTTCTTCTAGACAATAAAGTTGATAATCTACATTTTACCTCCGACCGTTGCTTATGACCTTTAAGCCATTTCTTCAAACTTTGATTTGTCATATCTCAAGAATGGATAAACATATTTTAATTCTGTCAAAAGTATTTTCTTTAGCATTCAATTCTGAATTCAATGAGACCAGTTTCAAGCAGTTTGGACTGTATTTAAAATTTCACCTAATATGCCTAATAAAAAGACTTGTCAATCTTGAAAATATCTCATCTCATTATCTCTAGCTGCTTTATCCTGTTCTATAGGGTCGCAGACAAGCTGGAGCCTATCCCAGCTGACTATGGGCAAAAGGCAGGGTACACCCTGGACAAGTCGCCAGGTCATCACAGAGCTGACAGACACAGACAACCATTCACACTCACACCTATGGTCAATTTAGAGTTGCCAGTTAACCTAACCTGCATGTCTTTGGACTGTGGGGGAAACCGAAGCACCCGGAGGAAACCCACGCAGACACAGGGAGAATATGCAAACTCCGCACAGAAATGCCCTCGCTGGCCATGGGGCTCGAACCTGGCTCACTCTTCCAGTCCAAGGTCCAAGTCAAGTCCAGAGCTCGAGTACACTTCCAGTCCGAGGTCAAGCCCAGAGCTCAAGCTCGCGTCCAGTCCAAGGTCCAATCCAGAGCTTGAGCAAGCTTTCAGTCCAAGGTCCAATCCAGAGCTTGAGCCCACTTCTCATCCAAGGTCCAATCCAGAGCTTGAACCTGAGTCCAGTCCAGAGCCCGAGTCAAGTCCAGAGCTCGAACATGCTTCCAGCCCAGAGTCCGTGGCATCTCCAGAGCTCAAGCCCACTTCCAGTCCAGAGTCCAGGTCAATTCCCAAGCTTGCACCCGAATCCAGTCCAGAGTCTGAGTCATCTCCAGAGCTCATGCCCACTTCAAGCACAGAGTCCAAGTCCTGTCCTGAGCCTGAGCCCAAGCCCTCACCTGAGCCAAGTTTTCGGTGCCATGTCAGTTCAGAGTTGTGTGCCAAACTGTGTGCCCTTATCTCCAAGGGCAGGAAGAATTTATTTTTGCTTCCAGAGAGAGCTCCTTGGGGGGTAGGTGGTGGTGGTGGGGGTTCTGTCAGTCCTGTGCACTTTGGCGCACACACACCAGTTAAATTCTCAGACGTGCTCTGGACTGTGCACGCACTGAGCAGACTCTTGCATGTGCACTGTTAATCATGCACACGTGCAGAGGATTAAGGCGCATCAGCATGTCTATATTACCGAGTTTACCGATTACCGAGCCTTAGAGTTCCCATGTTGATTTCCTGGCTTTCTGATTCCTGTGCTTGTTCCTCGTTCCTGTTTTTCTCACTGCCTGTGATATCCTGTTTGTGCCTCACCTGATCTTTTGCTAGTTTTTGCATTTACAAGTTTGCCTGCCGATTTTGGATTATTTGCCTGTGTGTGTTTTCACAGTTGTAAATAAACATTCTTCTGCACTTGCATCCGTCTCCCACTGCACCTCTGACAGCTGCCCGAGTAGTTCCATGTGGAGACTGTCACTGATCATGCTAATCTGGTTTACCTCCTTCCTTATGCTGTGTTTGCAGTAAAGTGCCATCCGTGTTAAGAGGCGCTTGGGTTCCATGTACGTAATGCATACCAGTCCCCGAGTTAGATTTGGATAGTCATGTATTGTAATTGAATTCCTGAAACTGAAAATAAAGCTGACACTTGGTAAACATCAACTGGTTGTTTCATTCTTATTCCATAAATATGTCACCAATATGGTTTAATATTAATTATAATAAGTCTTCCATCAAAAACAATGACAATGACTTTTGGCAAAAATATCTCATTAATATTACAAAAAAAAAGAGTGACTTGCAAGTGGCAGGAAATGCACTAGAATGCATTTCTGAGCATGTAGAACCTGTGAGCTTTTGGGGGCCTAAGGCACCCTCCGACTCCTTAGCCATTATGACTGGTACCACTACACTGATATTTTGGTCTGGTTAGAACCCTGGGATACCTTGCCCTCAGGGTGAGATTATTAAAAGGTATGCAATTAAAAGAGAAAATATACACAAAAAACACCACAGAAATTTGGTAGCTTTTCAGCAGCTCTATCTGGGCTCACATTTCACATACATTAACTCCATTCTCTGAGAGAGGCAGATGGAGGAGAGAAAACAGCTTTTTAATATGCCTTCACAGATCAGTGACAGGTGTGCCAAATTAATTTGCTCACCCCCCATACTTTGGCTGCAAATTCCCACTAAACTATGCTCCCAGGTGACATGGCTGGTATGTTGAGAGCACACACACAATTTTACCAAAACAACAAAACTCTTTCAAACTTTGCAGTGATAATGTTCGATTTTTCAATAAAACCTGTGTGTAATTTTTTTTCTCAAAATTTGTATCACAAATGTCTTTTCTAAGGCAAGGTTCTGTGCCCACCATTTCAGCCTTTGCATTTTTCTGAACTTGATCGACGCAGGGAGGTGACATCACCCACTCAACCAAAACACAAGTCATATGTAATACTAGTGTGTGAAAGTCACCATTCTAAATCTTTGCAGGCCTCAAAATCACCTTTTTTTTAAATGTAAAAGATGTCTCTGAGCCATTGTGGTGTGCAAGACTGTAGCAACACAGCTGATCTAGAGGCAGGGATTTCAATCCATAACTCGCCACTGTCAGGTATTGTATTGAAGAAGTGGATGAACGGGGGTAATCGCAGAAAAGTGTTCATTTAAAAACATGCAGGCAGACAGATGTAGTGGGTAGGACGTATGCAGCTTGAATTGCACCTTGATTGGATCAGGTGGACGCCGCTTGGCGCTGCCCTTTTTAATACAGCTGTGTTTTCCGGTGTCTCATTAATGCCTTTCGTTACACGGATTCTGGAAAGCTCTTTGTTGTGCGAGTGGATGTAAGTTTCTCATGCTTAAATGTCTTGTAGCCTTCTAATGAAATCATGGTTGGCATGTGTCTGGTTTGATTTGGACCATTGCATTGTTTCATAGCCTGGCCTGGTGTTTGTGCGCAGTCCTGCATTGGAGTGTGTGCATCCAGCCTCTTGTCTTCACAAGCCCTTGCTGCTAAAACCACTTCGCTTGCTGTGAATTGTGCCTGTGTGTTTTGACGAAAACGTAAGTTCCCTGCTTTTACACGTGAGCAACTGTCAGCTCTTTAGCCATAGGCAGTTGCCCTATGAAGTCACGTTGATCCGCGTTTTGTTTACATTAGTCACCTGGGTAGAGTGTGGTCATTACGAGCCTACTGAGTGCTGTTTGTTGTGCTGAGAATTAAGTTCACCGGCTTCTTTTCTCCCTTAAGTGTTTATTTTTATTGCGGAGCGCTTGTTCATGTGTGTTCATGCTGGTTCGGTACTGTCTGTATTGTAGTTTTGCCTGCGAATGTACAAGTAAAAACGGGCCCACTACGAGATCGCTACGAAACCACAATAGTCTCCCGGCTCAGCACTGCGGCCTGCGTTTATATAGGTTCGTAATGTACACGTGTATGTCACTTTTTTTAGCTTCTTGTCCTGTTCCAATTGCCTATAGCCAATTGAAGACCCTTGCAGCCTAAGTAATATTATCGGCTTACTGATGAACGGGCTACAAATTAAATATGATGGCTTTGATCTGATATTTATTTATGACTTTGTGGCCATGTTTTGCTTGCAGGAGGACCATCATCCGCAACCTTAGCCACTGTTTTTCCTGTGCCTTGATTTTAGTGTTCAACTTTGGTGTGCGTGCGTGTGTGTTGGGGGGGAGCCCACCGGTTTACTTCATCAGTTTTCCCCGCTGTGTTTAATGTTTGTATGTTTATTGTATGTACTATTCGTGTCTTAGGCCATTGGGTTAGTGCAATATTTTGGAGGGGCAATGATCTTGCTGTGGCCATTGGTTTGCAGAGTATAAATGATTTTCTGTGTGTGATTTATGATGTGCCCTATTTATTGAGTGTTTGCTTATCAAGTCTTACTGACATTTAACTGTGTGTTTATTTATTCAAACACCTTTATTGTGAAGTTTATTGCCCCTGTCTTTGAATTGGTTGCCCTGAAGACCTAATGTATGTCTTTTGTGTGTTTCATCTTAAAAAGAGGATAATAAACATTGTCTTTATTTTTATAATACCCCAGTCCCTCTCTCTCCATTTATTTCCCTTTGTTGGGATAGCCTGCTTGGTTATTTTAGGGGTTTTAAATTTAAATTGTTGTTTAAACTTATAGTTAACTAGAAAACTCCCCCTAGGGGTCACACAGAGCCAAATCATAAGGCAAACTCATATGGGCCTTTTCCACTACCCTTTTTCAGCTCACTTCAGCTCACTACAGCCCAACACGGCTCGCGTTTCGACTACCTCAGAGCAGCACGACTGAGCTCACTTCAGCCTTACTCAGCACCCAAAACTTTTGGAGTGGGGCTGAAGTGAGCCCAACCGAGCCGAGTGGGGCTAGGGGCGTGAGGAGACACTCCCCTGTGCACTGATTGGTGAGGAGGAGTGTCCTCATGTGCCCACACACGTCCCGCGAGCACGCTGGGATCTGTAAACACCGTAAACCCGGAAGAAGAAGAATTACGACGAAGAAGATCAGAAAACTAGAAGATGGAAGACCAACCCAAGCGAGGAAAGGCCAGCCAGTGGTCCATCGTGCAGCACCAAGACCAGCAACACTAACGACTCCATGTCCTCCATGTTTATTGTTTACTATCCAGGTCGTGAGACTACCGCTTAAAAGGTCACGGATGTCACTGTTTGCGCCGCCTAACGACATCATGTGACGTCCACCCACTTTCGCTAACTCCACCCAGTGTGTCCACCCACTTCCAGCCAGCACGGTTCAGCGCGGTTGTAGTCGAAATGCAACCCCAACAGCCCCACTCAGCTCGACTCAGCCCAACTCAGCACCGCACGGCTTAGCCCAACTCAGCCGCGTTGGAAGTGGAAAAGCCCCTATAGTAGACAAACGAGCAATGCTCAGGCATATGATGGTCAGGCTTTAGGTTAGGCAGTCCAATTTTGAAATAACCTCTCCATGTTCCGGCACAGCTTTGAGTCAGACACCTATTTGTCCTCCTTTTGAGAGATTCTCCATTTTATACTTTCTTTAATGGTATATAAATAAATAGGCCTGAAAAAATGACCAATGGTATTAATACACAGGTTTTGTCAAATTATAAAAACTTAAAGACTTTTGATCTAACAAATCTTAAGATGAAGGTGTCAAATATTTCAAATTTCATTAGTCAGTAGCTGAACATAACCAAGTTATCCATGTGGCTTGAGGTCATGTTATGCCAGAGACTGTTGGGCCAGCTACAGACCCAGTTTATCCTATTCCTACTGGTAGCCTACTTACAATATAGCAAAAATGCCTAAAAGAGAGATACTTTATTCAATCCTGAAGGGATAAAAAGATAATCAACTCACCACAAAAAGCAGAAAGGATGACTTACTATATGTTGTGTTATTGCAATATGGATGTAAGTAGCAAATCAGCCAACATGCTAGCATAGGCAAGCACAAAGGCAACAGCCAGAGCACAGGTGCCTCTTCAAATTGTATAATTTTTCCATAAAGTTTCATCACCTAAAGATGACAAGATCTCTGCTGCAGAGCTTTAAGTTTATCATGCAGTCAAACATCACCAGTCATACAGAAGTGTTGACTGTGGAATAAAAGTTGACAGAGATCTACACTGATTCATCCATTGCAAAAGGGGTGACAGGAAAGGCTAAAAATATCAAAAATAAACATTATGGTAAGTGCACCACACTCTCACCGTGTGTTATGGGTTTGGGATTATTTTTCTGTTTTTGTCTTCACTGAATTTTGCAAAATGTCTTCTTTTTTTGGTGTTATGGAAATGGCCATACTAGTCAGACGAGGCACGAACAGAATATCGGTGGCACAGACAAGATGGGAGAATAGAATAAACAATACAGTCAGAACCAGAACAGCAGTGTGGAACTTAAATGGCTTGGTACCGATGAACACACAGGAACAGAGCATATACTTCATAAAATTCTGTGTGTTGTCTGAGGCCTTATATTCATCCACTGTGATTGCGCTTTGATCAATAGGTGTCTGTAATTCATCCTTGTCAGGGATTATAGTAATAAAACCACTGTTTTCAAACTCTGTGCCATCTGAAGGGAATTCAAAATTATTCAAGCAATCCAAAGAAAAACTGAAAAATCTCACTTTCACTGGAAGACATCACAACTTCACCAGTTTTGTTGTGTAACTTGAGCACTGTTGCATGTGTGACATCACGGCTCAATCTCCTGCACGGCACGCATATGCAAAATTAATATAGTGGACCGTGAAATGCTGAACATTAAAATACAGGTTTCTTGTAACCTATTTTAGCTGACTCAAATTTAAATGGAATTTATTTTCCAAGATATTATATTTTTCTTTGAGCCGGGAGAATTTGCTTATGTATGTTTAAATTTCATGAAATTTCATCAAAGTAGCACTTTAAGAAATTTATCAAGAAGTTGTGGTGTTCCAAAAAAAAAAAAGTCTGGGTATATCCCAATCAAAACCTGTGGATTATCAAAAATGCAGCTAAAAATGCTCAAAACTACCAATTTTGTCTCCGGGAACAGAGAGAAATATTTAAAAAAAACCCAGTTATATGCTCTGCAAGATCATAAAACAGCAAAGCATAGTTGGGAAGCTTGGTTCAACACCAGTAAGCACATGGAGCCTGTGGCAATGTCTGCAGATCGTGACCGATTTTAAAACCAAAGCTGGATGCACTGCAATCTGCCCCGCCTCTCTTCCAGATGGGTTAAATGCTTTCTGTGCCCATTTTGAGGTAAATAATACCAATCTCTCTGTGAACACTCAACATGGACACAGACAATGCACTGCTGATCTCTGAGTGGGAGGAGCACTCTTCAGGTGAGTAAACACTTGCAAAGAAACCAGCCCAGACAGAATCCCTAGATGAGTCTTCAGAGAATGCACAAAGCAATGTCAGTTCAGCAGCAAGGGTTGGTGTCTTCAGTGACATTTTCAATCTTTCCTTAAATCTGCTTTTTTCAAAAAGTCAAATCATTGTACCTGTCCCCAAGCATCATAATGTGACATGTTTAATGTCTGGCACCCACTTGTACGTACTTATTCCCATCATTGGTCAACACTTCAAGAGATGCAAAGTCATGATCCTGTTCCATGCTCTGAAATACACTAGACCCACTTCAGTTGACCTACCGTCAAAACGGATCTACGAACAGTGCAATTTCCACAATGTCCTCAGTCATTTAGAACAGAGGGATACCGAATTGAGAATTCTGCTTGAATATTACAGTTCATAGTCTGGAGCAGCACAGTGGTTAGCACTGTTGTCTTACAGCAAGAAGGTTGCACAGAGTTTGCATGTTCTCCCCCTGTCTGTGTGGGTTTCTTCCAGGTGCTCCGGTTTCCCCCACAGGCCAAAGACATGTAGATTAGATAAAATACCCAGCCACTGGGGTTGCACAAGCTAGTGCATACTTGGCGTCGGTCCCAAGCCCAGATAGAATGGGGAGGATTGCATCAGGAAGGGCATCTGGTATAAAAAAAAAAAACTATGCCAAATCAAATGTGTGGAACAGATGTGCTGTGGCAATCCCTAACAGGAGCAGCTGAAAGAAGATGATGATTACATTTCATAGTTCAATTCCCACAAAACTGGACACTAAGGTCATGAATTTGGGCCCTTACTGAGCCTTTATACAACCAGTATATAATTGATCACCAGATTTATGATAGCAGGTTGTGAGGATGGGCCCCACTATTCCTCTCCATTAACTCTCAGTATAGGGGCACCACAAGGATGTGTGTTAAGCCCTCTCCTCTATTCCCCATATATGTATGAGGTGAGATTCCCAAACCTGTGAGACATATACAACAGGAGATGCAAAAAAGAGTTCTTTGAAGATTATTAAGGACCCTAGGCACCCAAGCCGTAGTCTCTTATCACTACTACCTTTAAGTAGATGGTACTCTAAGAGCTACTCTAAGGTACTATAAGAGGAAACACAGTTTTATACGACGGACAATATGGCTGCTCAATAATAACCACTCACACCATTAAAAACATATGCATAACCACTCAACAATTATATGTGCAATTACAATAGAGTGGGCTATTACACTA
Organism: Neoarius graeffei; assembly: GCF_027579695.1. NCBI lineage: Eukaryota > Metazoa > Chordata > Actinopteri > Siluriformes > Ariidae > Neoarius > Neoarius graeffei. The sequence goes on from NC_083571.1 coordinate 20,455,677, forward strand.
CAGAACTGCTCTCTGAACTTTAACTGGCTGCTGACAACTGCTCTGTTTACATATCAATTTGCATCCAGAATGACATATTTGGACAAAAATATTGCACATCAGGCTTTCATCTAAACGGGGGAACAGGGGCGTTGCGCCCTCTTACTCTCGGCGTGCGCCCCCTTACCGACTCCGTGAAAACATCCCAGCAACACTACGTGACAATGTGTCTGATCATCAAATACGTTATAATTGCTCCAAAAATATTCCAATCATAGTAGATACACCGCCAGACAGTGCAAAAACAATCCGAATTGGCGTTTTCCAGACTGAGGCGCCATGTTGTTTAGTTGTTTACTTGTCACGGCTGCTCTCGCGAGATTTGACATGGGTTACATACAAGGTCAGCTGACTTGTAGAGCGAGATTTCTCGAGACTGAATGACCTTTCACCCACCGGCGCTGGAGCTTTTGACAGAAGTAGTTCGCGAGTTGTTTTTGTTGACACTTGGGCATTTAAAGATGTCATCCCGCGGCACGAAGCGGAAGAAAGCCAAAGACTGTCTGGGGCAGAAGAAGATTACTTTTTTCTTTTTCAATGTTGACAGACAATTTGTTACAATTTCCCTCTCAGATAGCCTCAGAATGTCCCATTGGAGCATTTTTCAAAGGCTTTGCACAGCGGGGGGGGGGGGGGGGGGGACGGGGGGGGGGGACACAACCGGCACCATCTCCCCCCCCGCTTCACTCCCTCGCCATGGTGAGCGCCCTCATACTAAATTTTTCTAGAAAAAAACCTGCACATTATACATATTCTATTATATTTTTATTCTTTAAGCATATTTTTATTTTTGTTTAAAAAAAATAAATATTTAAGATACTAGCAGGAAGAACGTACATGGAACACCATAACCAAGTACCTGGCATAGTATACAGAAACATCTGTGCAGAGTATAGACTGGAAATTAGATTAGATTAGATTAGATTAGATTAGATTAGATTAGATTAGATTAGATTAGATTAGATTAGATTAGATTAAACTTTATTGATCCCTTTGGGTGGGTTCCCTCAGGGAAATTAATATTCCAGCAGCATCATTACAGATAAACAGAGAAAAGAAATAGAGAAAACTTCTAGATAAATTAAAATAAATTAAATATTTACATATACAAATATAAAAAGAATAAGATATGGGGAAGAGAGGAAGGGGGGAAGGAGGGGAGAAGGGGGGACGGCAGGAGAGATATTGCACTTTATATTGCACATTGTCTGGTATTGCTTATTGTTAGGCTAGGCTACTGCTCCTTCCCATCCTCTGTCCTCCTGTTACCCCTCCTCACCCCCAAAGAGGAGTTGTACAGTCTGATGGCATGAGGGACAAAGGAGTTTTTAAGTCTGTTCATCCTGCACTTGGGAAGGAGCATTCTGTCACTGAACAGGCTCCTCTGGTTGCTGATGACGGTGTGCAGAGGGTGACTGGCATTGTCGATGATGTTCAATAGTTTGTCCATAGACCTCTTCTCTGCCACCATCACCAGAGAGTCCAACTTCATGCCGACCACAGAGTCCCAAGGTTAAAGTGGAACACACCTCCAAAGGTGGTTGAGAATTACCAAGCTAAGATCCTGTGGGACTTCCAGATGCAGATGGACAAACTGGTAATGGCTAATCAACCAGGCATGGTAGTGGTGGACAAACAGGAGAACAAGACTGTGGTGGTGTGGCAATACCAAGTGACAATAACATCAGGAAAAAGGAACTTGAGAAGCTTGAGAAGTATCAAGGGCTGAAAGAAGAGTTAGAAAAGATGTGGAAGATGAAGAAAACAGTGGTTGCCTTGGGGATAGGATCCCTTGGTTCCAGTGGCGGCTAGTAGTCTTTCAAACAGGGGAGGCTGGTCAGTTACGATATTTCCAGATTTTAAAAGAAAAAAGAAAAAACACATCAATTTTGCCCATACTCTTGCCTCTGATCTGGCTGATTGTTGGCAGGGTCACAAACTGTGAAATAACAGGTTCTTTTGGCCCATTATACATGATGGTGGTGTTGGGGGTGGTATATTTTAACATTTTATATTTTAAAATTGTGGCATGTTGTTTAAAAATTGATCATTATTGAAAGCAGCTCTTTGTCAGAAACCTCAGCAGTAACAGCAGAGTGTTCTGGAATAGGCACAAGCACTGACCTTGGGGAGCCAAACATAGAGCTGGGTGCCACACATTTCATTCAATGACACTTTCCCTATATTTTACTTATTTTGACTGAGAAATGTTTTATTGACAATTTTGATAACCCTTCACTTTTAATCCAGGTCTGTAGTGTGAAATGTTCTCGGCTGAGTTTTTGTTTAAAAATGTTTTCCAAATTGTAGCTGTGTTTAATTCATATCCAGAAAATATACAGTATATATTCCAATATAATATACTCAGCATAAACATTTTAAATAGATTCTATATTTTTGGTCATATTCTGGTCATATTTGGTCATATTCTGACATATTACTAAAGTAGCCTATTTACTGTTGTTGATGTGGGTCACTTGCTGTTAGCCAATTCACTTTCTTGTACCAGGAGAGCTGAAAGGAATGAGTATTATTCCCTACCTTTTTCACCAAGTCAATTTGAGGCGTTGGTCTACCCTGCTCTTTAATTTTAATTTTTTCCTCGAAAGGAAGACTGGCAAATGGCTTCGCCAAAATTAAATCAGCAATGCTTGGCATCTGTGCGCAGCTTTCTTGCTAGCTGACTAGCCCCCTCAAGTTCAAGTTCAGTCACTCAAATAAACAAAATTTCTGGAACTAAGATAGCAAACTTGACAACAATATATTTACACTTTATTTACAATGAAAATATATACAAACTAAAAAAGCTGGTAGAAACCGTATGTAATGAATGGAATCGAAATGTAAGCTGATCTCTTACAATACACCACAGCACTTGCGAATCCGCATGGGACTGAACTGAAATTCGCCGCTGCCTGTCTATATTTGAAACGAGCTGTCAATCAAAGAAAATATCCGGCTGCTTTCACCAATCACCAGTCTCCTCGCGGAAAGCTTTGCCATGTCCCTCCCACTGTGAGGCTGGGAGTCCGTGGGGTGGGCGTTTTTACAGTATTTGTCCAATAACCGTCTTGCATTTTGATATTGAAAAGCGCATAGCTCCCAAATGCCATTGAAGTCCACTGAGGCTGGGAGTCCGTGGGACTCCGTGGGTGGGCGTTTTCGCAGTATTTGTCCAATAATCGTCTTGTATTTTGATACTGAAAAGCGCATAGCTCCCAAATGCCATTGAAGTCCACTGAAGCTGGGCTGCATCGCGTTGTCACGAGGGGGAAAAACTCACGCACACATTAGGCGAACTGGGGAAAGTTATAACGGAATGATTTCGCACTGTAGTTGGGTTGAGCACATATATTTTTATGATTCTGGATCTGAAATAGCAATGTTATAAGGTCGGCTATAACATAAGCCTAGCGCAATTCATCCTACACGATGTTCGTCATTTTTAGAGGAGGCTGAGCCTCCCTCGTTGTCTTAGAGCAATCGCCCTTGCTTGGTTCAGTGATCCCCATACTGGGAGAGTGACTCCAGCAGATCCCAGGAACAACATCCAAGACCTCTGTCCAGAAAAGCGCAGTCCTAGGAATGGCTAAGATACTGCGCAGGACCCTCATATTCTCAGGCCTCTGGTAAAGGACCCAGGCTTGAGGGAAAAAAATACCACCCGAAGGAAGGGGCAAGTGGAGAATTTTTTATACACACACACACTCACCATTCACTAAGGAACACCTGCACATTAACTGTATCTGCATTATTATTTGCATTGCACTGCTGTAACATGACTGGATGATTAGACAACTGTGTGAATGTACAGGTATACATGTGTTTCTAATAAAGTGGATGGTGAGTGTGGGTGTATTTGGTTCTATGCACAAGAAATTCACTCACCTTTTACTTAGTAGCTGCGTAAACTAATATCACAGTAAATCTGTTTCTAAATCCATGCAAGACATTCTATTCTTTACTTTCAGAATCAGTACATCCACATTTTGTCCATGTGCATTTGAATAATGATGTGCCCCAACCAACATGGCTGGTTCAAAAACAGTCCTCTAAAGAAACAAAAGGCATTATTCTTATGCAATTGGCACTAAAACTTTCTTGTCTAGAAGTTCAGCACTTCTGGTACCTGACTTTTGCAGTTGCTGTATATCACTCTGGATAAGAGCATCTGCCAAATGCCATGTAATGGAAAAAAAAATGTGGCAAGCTATGATCATTTTAACAATGCACATAGTGATTAAAAATAATAAAAAAATAATAAAGCCTATATTCCTTATTTAGTTATTCCCAGCCAATTAATATTAAATGATGAGAAAACTAGAGTATGAGAAAATGTAATATATCTGCTTTACCACTTCATTCTCATCTCATCATCTTTACCACTTCATTCTCATCTCATCTCATTATCCTGTTCTACAGGGTGGCAGGCAAGTTGGAGCCTATCCCAGCTGACTACGGGCAAAAGGCGGGGTACACCCTGGACAAGTCGCCAGGTCATCACAGGGCTGACACATAGACAACCATTCACAACTACGGTCAATTTAGAGTCACCAGTTAACCTAACCTGCATGTTTTTGGACTGTGGGGGAAACCGGAGCACCCAGAGGAAACCCACGTGGACAACATGCAAACTCCACACAGAAAGGCCCTCGCCGGCCACGGGGCTCAAACCCGGACCTCCTTGCTGTGAGGCAGCAGCGCTAACCACTACACCACCGTGCCGCTCTGCTTTACCACTTAATAATGTGTATTTTGTGGGATTTGTATTTTACATACAAGGCATACTTACTGATTGCTTAGTCAGGAGGTAAAATTAATTCAGATAAAGACAATGGATGAACAAATTAATCAAAATCAGTAATCCATGACTTAAAATGTTACTTTCTTCAAAGCCTTAGAATAATATACATCTTTTAAACATTTACAGTTGAAGATACTCATGCAGATACTTACAGGAGGGCCATTTCGACCAGTTGCTCCCGGGAGTCCTGGCACACCAGGAGGACCCTAGGTATAATCATGACATCATTACATGAAATTAAACTTGCTACTTTATTCACAAAATCCTTCTCTCATTCTATCCAGTGATCATCATCTTTCAAACTCACCTCATCACCTTTATCCCCAATTGGCCCAGGAAACCCCCTCTCTCCTTTCACGCCCTGCAAGTTGTCCAAACTAATCAGTGGCATTGATCGCAATTATAGTTTTTATACAGTTCATATATGATCCTCACCTATAACATGTCTTCGATTCTCAAAGAATAATCATATTTAGCATATTACATGATCAGTCTTCTAACACTCTTTAGGTGATAAAATAATATTGGTTTTGTGGCCATGTAACCTCAGTAATAAATATAGCTGCAAGCAGTGAGCATCAGGGTCCATGCAACATCACAGAAGTTGCAAACAAAGGTAGAATTAGAAGTGGTTTAATGTATTCAACAGCAAAAGTGGCCAAGTAAAACCATACATCATTTTAAAATTTTAAGATATTGCAATATTTCAGTTATAGCACCCCCATGGACAAAATGTCAAAATTTGATGTGCTTCCAAGGAATGTGATGCTGATGAAGTGCTAAGTTTTATGAAATTTTAACTTTTATATTACAAGATATTGGCCATAGATTCAATAGGGGCCACACCTTAAAATTTCATGGGATCATAACTTTGAACCAGTTTGATTAATCAAAATTCTTTTTCCAATTTTTTTATAAGCATGGACACCAAATTTCATGCAAATTTAACAAATGGTCTAGCACAAGATACAGAATCAGAGAAAAGAATAAGTTTTATTGTAACTTCACTGCTTGAACCCCTAATAAAAAATATAGCTACAATAAGCAACATCACAGAAGTTGCAAACAGTGGTGGTATTAGAAGTGGTTTGATATCTTCAACAGCATCAGTGGTCACATACAACATTCCAAACACACAATTTCAAAGTTGCAGCAATTGTAAGACATGCTTGTAAGGAATGTAATGCTGTGCTCCTGTTGCCAGGCCATTTTTGTTGAGAGAACAAATTTGCACTATAGGATATGTGAGCAAATGTGGTCAAATAGAAGCACACCAAATTTTAAATTTAGGGCTTAAAGGGTACCTGCAGCTAAAAATAAACGTAGGCTAGAAATATTACACATTTTGCAGAAATGCATTTTGACTACCCTGTATTGTCACACTGTCACATAAAGCAGTGCTTTAAAATTATTTTGTATTCCTGCTCACTTAAGTTCCACTTAAGGATGCAGCCATATTGCCATTTTATTGGCAATGTCAAAGGTCTGCATTGACATAGAATCGTTGATGGGTTTCCTGTATTTTGATTAGCTTGCTGTTCCCAACGCTGCAATGTAGCCGGATGTACAAAACATTGTTGAAAAAACGTCAGCATGCAAAGCCTATGGTTGCAAGAATAATAAATGTGATAAGAGAAAGCATTTTTTTTTCTGTGTTCCACTGCCAACAACTGAGCAACATAAACAACTTGCTAAACAGGTCACATTTTAGAAACACTCTTTTGGTAGAAATTCTGTTGTTTGCAAAGACCATTTTGAGCCTGATTGCTTTGAAAGGAATGCACAGGCTGAGTTCTTTGGCTATGTAGGTCGCATTAGACTCAAACCTGATGCTGTGCCAACAATATTCTAACACCATCCATGGAAAAGGGATTCAGGCCATGCAAGCTGATTAGCTGGAATAACATAGACATTCAAAGCTTATATATTATATTATACAGTATTATATATTTAGGCACTGCCAAAAAATGGAGCTCCTGATGAGTGTCAGTTGTGTTAGTAAATAATCCCATGTCATTTTTTAAAAGAGTAAATTAAAAATAAGCACTGGATAAAACCCATCTATCTTATGCAAATAAAGATACAAATTTCATTGTCCAGTGGTCAAGTGTTCGATATGCATTGCCATGTAGTTACGATCGGGTACCCTACAGTCGCAAGAGCCATCAAAAATCAGGTTGATGCATTACCATATTCTCTGAAGTATAGAGCTTCACTCCACTCTGCTGTAAATTTCCACTCCACTTCAAGCTGTCATTAGCCTATATTTAGACTATATACTGGTAAACTATTGTGGCACATTTTCTGTAAAGATGCTTTGTGAGAATGTCTGTTGTTAAAATACAAATAAACTTGAGACATTTCATGTCTATATCTGTACTCACACATAATAAATAAATAGGCTTTATAACTAGTATGGACACATATATACATAAAACGTGCACACACAGTTTCTATGTACAATAGGCTGCTTACCAATTTGCGAATTCTCCATCTGGTGCTGGCACTCTCACATGCCTGGCTATCATTGCCTGTATATAGTGAATTTCTAATGCAGACTTGTGTGCAACATATGTTTTGAAACTGGGTTTTTCCATGAAACAGTTCAGTGACTGTGCCTGTATTATATCTGTGCTCTTTACAACAAACACATTCAATGTCAGTTTTCTGCTTGGCACACTTTCCACATCGGCACCAGATAGCTGCTGAACCCTTTGATCTGCCTTCTTGACTTTGAACTTGCAAAGTACCAATTTGCAAGTTCATCACTGATGATTCGCTACTGAAATCATTTACCAGATGAGGCTTGTCCTTTTTCCAAGCTTCATACAGAGATCTGGTTTCCCTGCTGTCCATACTGACTTGAAGATAACTCTTTCATTAGATGAATGAGCACACCCAGCATGCTCCACTATCTATCGACGGTGCTGCAGTGGAGAGGGTGAGCAGCACCAAGTTTCTGGGTGTGCACATCTCTGAAGACCTGTCCTGGAGCAACAACACCGCATCACTGGCCAAAAAAGCCCAACAGCGTCTGTACTTCCTCCGCAAACTGAGGAGAGCAAGAGCCCCAGCCCCCATCATGCACACTTTCTACAGAGGCACCATCGAGAACATCCTGACCAGGTGCATCACCGTGTGGTACAGCGCCTGCACCGTGTCCTGCTGCAAGTCTCTGCAGCTCATCGTGAGAGCAGCTGAGAGGATCATTGGTGTCTCTCTCCCTTCTCTAATGGATATTTATAACTCCCGCCTCACCCGCAAAGCCATCAGGATTGCAGGTGACCCCACCCACCCATCTCACAGCCTCTTCAGCCTGCTGCCATCGGGGAGGAGACTGCGGAGTCTCCGGGCCAAAACCAGCAGGCTCAAGAACAGTTTCTTTCACCAGGCAGTCAGGAGGCTCAACTCCCTCCCTGTTCTGCCTCTCCTCCCCCCTCTGCCCTCTGCCGCAGATTCTGCTTGCACACACCCCTTCAGCATCTGACATGTCATCCTCACAGTTTCCCCCCCCAACACACACACACATCTCATCGTTCATTAACACACTGAACTCAGGGACCGCACATCTCACTTTACCTCGCTCATTTGCACTATTCCGCACTACCTCATCTTAACAGCTGCTAGTTTGTTTATACTGCTTATTTCATGTTTCTTGTTTACCTGCTATACCTCAAGTGCCCTTGACTGTTTGGTTATTTGAACCAATTTATGTGTGTGTGTGTTAGGGCTGAACGATCTATTGTTTTCGACCGAAAATCGCGATCTCAGACAACACGATTTTGGGATGGTCAAAGCCGCGGTTTTTCTCAGTGCTCCTAAACTGACCCATGTTTTGTTTCGTCAATAAATTGTCCTCATTTTTTACACTACAGACAAAAAAATTACGTTCAGGAAAGCCTTGTGGCACTCAGTGTGAAAGAATTTTGTGAATATCTCCTTCCGTTTTCGTGTAAATCCCCGTTGTTTGGAGGGAGCACTGTGAGGAAAAAGTGCACTTTCTCTGTCTGTGTCTGAGCACGCGGGTGGGGGAGGGGCTGCTCTCTCTCTCTCACACACACAGGAGGGAGGGGCCCTGCAATAGCGACTGCTACAGCCACTGCATCACTCTTATTTCCCACAGGGGAATTGTTGGCTCTAGTTATAATTTGTAATGCTTATATACATTCTTTTACAAAAGTGCAATATTTTGATGCTGCTGAGCCACTGATCAACCTTTTTTTATGTCTGATATGTTGTAGATGGGAAAAGTAAAAGAAGCAAAAGTTTACTTAAGAAAGATGGCTCTCTTTTTATTATTTTAAGTTATTATAACTTGTTCCTCAGGCACTTAATGTTAATAAACAGGCCTACATTTGAAATCTGTTGACCTCAGTTTTCATTCTTGCATTAGCTTTATGGAATTCATTGTATTAATTAATTTGCACTGAAACTTGATTTAAAGAAAAAAAATCGTGGTTGAAATCGAAATCGCAATATCTGCCAGAAAAATTGCAATTCAATTTTTTCTTAAAATCGTTCAGCCCTAGTGTGTGTGTGTGTGTGTGTGTGTGTGTGTATATATATATATATATATATGAGTGTTTAGTCTACGTCTAGTTCATATCTAGAGTGTTTATACTGTTTATATCGTCTGTTTGAGTGTTTAGTCTGTGTGTAGTTCTTATCTAGTGTTTATACTGTTTATTTATACTGTTTATATTGTTTGAGTGTTTAGTCTATGTCTAGTTCCTATCTAGAGTGCTTATACTGTTTATACTGTTGTTTGTTTTTTTCAATTATTCTATTTTTATTTATTGCATTGCCTGTTTGCACCGTGGGTCAGAGAGGACTGATATTTCATTTGTGCTGTATGTTGAGCATGTATAGCATATTTGACAATAAAGTTGACTTGACTTGACTTGAAATCCAGGCTAACAATATGTTTACATCAGCTATGCTTAACTTCTGGTACCTGGCTGTCAACAACTTGACATCACATCCTTAGCACCATATTGATTGCCCATGTGCAAAAACCATGACATGCTTTTTGAATTTTAAGCACTTGAATCTACTTATGATATCTAATCAGGTGGCTGCACTTGTGTGCATTATTATAATTAGGGCTTGTACTATCGATCATGTTTAAATACTGTCCCGGTACCCTTTAAGTGATTCTTGAGATAATGATTTGTGTCAGGACAGAATTCCACAAGATGTGGCCAGCCTCTCAAGATTTTGATACTAATGCAGGCTGTCAAATTTTCTAAAGTTTGACCATTTACATCACAAAATATTGGCCATAGAGTCAACAGGAGGCATACCTTAAATATTCATTGGCTCATAACTTTGAAACAGTAGCACAAATCAAAATTATTTGCATAAATTTTTATCACCATGGTCTGGAGATGAGACAGACCAAATTTTGTGACAGTCAGATAAAGTAGCTCATATGAGTTTGTTTTCCCACCCATTTCATGAAATTGAAATGTGGGGGAAAGTTGGGGTTGGAAATTTGTATTTATATGCCAATTGTTTGGATGCTCTGTAAAATGTAAATTAAACAAATACAATTATTTGGAAATACTTTGACTGTTATTCAATTGAATACCACACAAAATACAAGATATTTAAATGTTCAAACTGAGAAGCTTTATTGGTTTTTTTTTGTAAATATACAATGAATTTGTGAATATATACTACATCATTCTGAATTTAATGCCTACAGCACAGTCCAAAAATGTTGGGACAAGGGCATGTTTACCACTGTTTTTATATGACCTTTTCTTTTAACAGCACTCAGTAAGCATTTGGGAACTGAGGTCACTAATTATTGAGGTTTTGAAAGTAAAATTCTTTCCCATTCTTGCTTGATATATGACTTCAGTCGTTCAACAGTCTGAGGTCTCTGTTGTATTTTGCATGTCATTAACATGCCACACATTTTCAACAGGAGGCAGGCAGGCTAGTTTAGCACCCACACTCTTACTACAAAACCATGCTGTTGTTGTAATGTGCAACATAATTCCTGGTTTCCGAGTTGTTTGTGACGAGTCTTTTTTCCAAGAGTGTTGGGATTGATCAAATCCAGCCACTGGGGGTGAATAAGCGTACTCTTGGTGCCAGTCCCAAGCCCGGATAAATTGGAGAGGGTTGCGTCAGGAAGGGCATCCGGCCTAAAACTGTGCCAAATCTAACATGCGGAATGAAAAGAAAAATACCATACCGGATCGGTCGGGGCCTGGGTTAACAACGACCGCCTCTGGTACTGTTGGTCAACAGGGTGCCAGTGGAAAGTGTGCTACTGTTGTGCCAAAACGGAGAAGGAGAAAGAGAGGGGGGAGACGTGTAAGGAGAGAGTGTGAAAGATGGAGGGGAAGGAGCTTAGAATTGAGGGTAGGAACACTGAATGTGGGAAAATTGACTGGCAGAGCAAGAGAGTTAGCAGGTATGATGGAAAGAAGGAAGTTGGACATTTTGTGTGTGCAGGAGATGAGGTGGAAAGGAAGCAAGGCCAAGAACATTGGAGATGGATGCAAGTTGTTTTATTATGGAGTCGATGGAAAGAGAAATGGTTTTGGTATTGTTTTGAGGGGAGAGTTGGTCAACAGTGTGATTGATGTGAAGAGGGTGTCAGATAGAGTGATAGGCATGAAGTTGGAGATTCAAGGAGTGGTAATCAATGTTGTGTGCGTGTATGCCCCACAGGTTGGATGTGAGAATGAAGAGAAAGAGTCTGGGAAAAGATGGATGAAGTGGTAGAAAGTATACCGAGGGAGGAGCGCGTGCTGATAGGAGCAGATTTCAACAGACATGTTGGCGAGGGAAACAGAGGAGATGAGGACGTGATAGGCAGATACAGTATGGTGTAAGAGAGAGAAATGTGGAAGGGCAAATGATGGTTGATTTTTCAAAGAGGTTGAATTTGGCAATAGTCAATACATACTTCGAGCAGAAAGAGCAGCACAGGGTGACGTTTAAGAGTGGAGGAAGATCTACACAGGTGGACTACATACTCTGCAGAAGGGGTAACCTAAAGGAGATTGGAGACTGTAAAGTGATGGCAGGGGAGAGTGTAGCTAGACAACATCAAGTGGTCGTGTGCAGGATGAGCTTGAAAGTGAAAAAGAGGAAGCATGAAATAGTGGAGCCGAAGATTAAATGGTGGAAACTAAAAGAGGTTGAACATCAGAAGGAGTTTAGGGAAGAAATGAGACGAGCATTGAGTGGTCATGGAAATCTACCAGAAGATTGGAATACTACTGCTGTACTAGTAAGAGAGGCAGCAAGGAAGGCACTAGGGTGGTCATCAGGAAGGAGGAAGGACGACAAGGAGACATGGTGGTGGAACAAAGAAGTGCAGGAAATTATAAAAGAGAAGAGGCTAGCAAAGAAGAATTGGGATGATCAGACAGATGAGGAAAGCAGGCGGTTATACAGAAAGATGAGACAGAAGGCAAAAAGAGCAGTAGCGAAGGCGAAAGCAGATGCATACCAGGAGTTGTACGAAAGACTGGAGACCAAAGAAGGAGAGAAAGACCTGTACAGACTAGCTAGGCAGAGAAACAGGGAAGCGAGGGATGTACAGCAGGTAAGAGTGATGAAAAATGTAAATGGAAATGTGCTGACAAACAAAGAGAGTGTATTAAGAAGGTGGAAAGAGTACTGAGGATTTATTAAATGAGGAGAATCCAAGAGAGAAAAGGTCAGATTCATTGGAGACAGTAAATCAGGAAGCAGAGTTGGTTAGTAAGGATGAGGTGAGGGCAGCCATGAAAAGAATGAAGACTGGGAAAGCAGTCGGACCAGATGGTATAGCCCAGGAGTAATAGGGTTATACCCGGAACAAATTAGTAACAAGCTGAAAATTTCAGAATATGTTCAGAATACCTTTAGGAATAACATACTAAAAGTCCCCGGAAATCCCCCTTGTGCTCTCTGAGAAATTCAAGATGGCATCCAAAATGGCCGCCAAATGGAGATCTGCCCATATCTCAGGCCCAAAACAAAATATTAATGCAATGAAAAGGTCAGAATATATGTTTTGTAGGGTAGGAGAGTAAATTCCAACATGTGTGTATTAATTACATTGTGTATTAACATTATATAATAACAATGTACACATTATTATAACAGTATATTTGTGTATAATGTGTTTGCTTGCCATGTCTGGTTAGATTCTCATATTTTTGGCACTTCACCAGTTCACATTTATGAATGTGCACAGTACTATGAATGTGTGTAGGTTTCATCCAGTCCGATCCTTGAATCAAGTATCAATCTTGAAACGCCCTGGCCCATAAATTCACATCCAAGAAGAAATAACAATGACTGTTATGACAAAATAATCGTTATGGTATCATGAAGATATCTCATATGTTTTTGAAATGGCTTCAGTTCTTAATGTTTAGGACTAATAATTACAGACTTATAATTGTAAATCTATACATGTGCTATTTAATGTACACCACCGATTATAGACTGTGGATCCATTGGTTACTCGTTCACTCCGTATCATCCTATTCTTTTCACAAAACAACAAACACTATTACTAGGGGTTGGAGCACTTATTTTCATTAATATTAATTAAAGTAAATTGGTGGTGTAAAATGAAAAATGGCATGTTAAAAGGTCATGCTGAGTTCAGTCATTTTTAAAAGGTCATGCTGAGTTTAGTCATTTTTTGTCCGAACACACTGGCATTGCTAGTAGTAAAGACTGGTGCTAGAAACTCAAAGATTAATTTTTTCCACCCTTAAACAAGCTTGAATAAATTCCCTACTTCATTGATGGTACAACAAAGGTCCAAGCATTACAACTGAGGCACTGAGAAGTGTTTAAGTCTACTCATTGTTTATAAGCAAGAGCTTTTATTGAGGCAGACCTTTTTGTCATGAAAGTTGCCGGAATGTTGAAGAAGTGTACTGAAACAGCTTGCCATTGTAGTTTTAGAAGATAGAGTTCTCAAATTTAATTTCCCTTTAATATTTTATCAAAGCTTAAAGATGCACTAAATATTAAGGAAATTGATGTCTAATTGTTGTCTTACATTATGTTCATGTATGTAGGTAGCCTACTAAGCTAATCTGTCAATTATGTCAACCATCAAATTCCATGTAATTTCCACATTAATGACCTTGTAATCTTGGTTAATTTTAATTTTAACAGTGTGACAATGGTGAATTTGCATTGCTTGTATGAGAGAACATATAATTTAACATTTTAATTGCATTTATATTATGTTTTATCCCTGAGATATTGAAAAATCTCCAATCGGCAGCCATTTTGGACGCCATCTTGAATTTCTCAGAGAGCACAAGGTGGATTCCTGAGGACTTTTAGTATGTTATTCCTAAGGGTATTCTGAATGAAAAATTCAGCTCGTTACTAATTTGTTCCGGGTTGGACTCAATTTTGAGCTAATGCTCTTGGGCTAGTATCCCGATTGAGGTTTGGAGATGTTTGGGTGAGATGGCTGTGGAGTTCCTAACGTGATTGTTTAATAAGATCCTAGAGAATGAGAAAATGCCAAATGAATGGAGAGTGTGCTAGTCCCAATATACAAGAATAAGGGAGATGTACAGAGCTGCAGTAATTACAGAGGAATAAAATTGATGAGCCACACCATGAAGCTATGGGAAAGGGTATTGGAGGCGAGATTGAGAAGAGAGGTAGCAATCTGTGAACAGCAGTACGGGTTTATGCCAAGGAAGAGCACATCGGGTGCAATTTTTGCTTTAAAAATGTAAATGGAGAAGTACAGAGAAGGCCAGAGAAAGCTACATTGTGTGTTTGTAGAACTGGAGAAGGCATACAATAGAGTGACTTCATCAAGGATTTGCTTTGAGTCCTTTCTTGTTTGCCATAGTGATGGATAGCTTGATGGACAAAGTGAGGCAAGAGTCACCATGGAACATGATGTTTGCGAATGATATTGTGACATGTGGTGAAAGTAGAAAGGTTGAGTTATGGTATTGTATGAGAAAGAGTGGAGTGAATAAGAAATATATCAGAGTGGTGCAAGACATGTATGAGAATAGAGAAACAGCAGTGAGGTGTGCAGTTGGAACGACTGAATGGTTCAAGGTGAAGGTGGGACTTCATCAAGGATCTGCTTTGAGTCCTTTCTTGTTTGCCATAGTGATGGATAGCTTGACAGACAAAGTGAGGCAAGAGTCACCATGGAACATGATGTTTGCGGATGATATTGTGATATGTGGTGAAAGTAGAAAGGAGGTTGAGTTGGGTTTGGAGAGATGGAGGTATGCATTGGAATGAAGAGGAATGAAGGTGAGCAGTAGCAAAACAGAATATGTGCACATCAATGAGAATGGGGATGAGAGTGTAGTGAAGATGCAAGGAGTAGACGTAAAGAAAGTTGGTGAATTCAAGTACCTGGGGTCAACTGTGCAGGAAAATGGGGGCTGCAATAGTGAGGTGAGAAAGAGAGTGCAGGCAGGGTGGAGCAGTTGGAGAAGGATTTCGGGAGTCATTTGTGATAGGAAAGTCCCAGCAAAAGTGAAAGGTAAGATGTGTAACACAGTAGTGAGACCAGCTGTGATGTACGGTATGGATTGGAGACTGTACCCTTAATGAAGAGACAGGAGGCAAAGTTGGAGGTGGTGGAGTTGAGGATGTTAAGGTTTGCGATGGGATTGACGAGGTTGGACAGGATAAGGAATGAGCGCATCAGAGGGACAGCACATGTGGAGAGCTTGGGAATTAAGCTAAGAGAGATGAGACTGAGATGGTATGGGCACGTCCTGAGAAGAGATGCAGAGCATGTGGGAAGGAGAATGCTGAGGATGGAGCTGCCAGGCAAACAAAATCGAGGAAGGCCAAAGAGGAGATATATGGATATGGTGAGAGAGGACATGAAAGTGGCAGGTGTGGTAGAGAAGGATGCGGAAGACAGGGAACAATGGAGACAAAAGATCCGCTGTGGCTACCCCTAATCGGGAGCAGCCAAAAGAAGAAGAAGAGGATTGCATTAATCACTAAACTTTTTTATTTTTTTCTGCAAATAATTTTCCAGTATCCTCTTCATTTTTTATTGTACTTTCACTTTCCTTTTTGTACATTCCACTTTCGCTTCCCTTTTTCTGTTTTTTTTTGGAAGAACACCAAGACCAGAAGCTTTTTTTTTCTCCTCCTGCATAAAGACCAGAAGCGGAGGCCATCCACATCAGATCTGCTTTAATATCAACAGATCTTCAATTAAGGTACGTGAATCTTTTCATCATGGCACACCTTCAGCCTGTTCAGTGTGCTGAGTGCAGGATGTTTAGTCATTCCTCCTCCGTTGCTAGTGACAGCTTTATTTGTGATAAGTGCAGATTAGTTAACACACAGAAGATTGCAGTTTTAGAAGCGCATATCCAGATTTTAGGGAAGGCCAGTGAGAACGACAACAGTATAGTTTCTGTAGGGGAAAGTCCAGATGCACTTGGTGAAGTTACTAATCCCCCAACTCTGGCATTAGAGCCCTTAAAGTGGGGCAAATGGGTGACGACTTGGTGGCATAAGCATAGAGCCAAAGCTACTGCTGAGGCTCGCCCATGGGAGCACCACTCCCCTCCACTTCACGTGTCAAACAGGTTTGCCTTCCTCGGTGATGCACCCACTGAGATACCTGAAAGAGCTCTGGTTATAGGGGACTCTATCATATGGCACGTGAAATTAGCTCAGCCTTTAGGGGCACCAGCAGCTTTAGTCAGGTGTATACCGGGAGCCAGGGCGCCGGACAAAGCAGGTAATCTTAGGGTCCTAGGCGAGTACAAGTTCTCAAAGATAGTTATCCATGCAGGAGCTAATGATATATCACCTTCGTCAGTCTGAGGTTACTAAGAGTAACTTTGTAGAGGTATTTAAATTAGCGAAGGCGATGTCCGATGCTGTAGTATGCTCTGGCCCCATCCCAATGCGGCGCCATGATGTAGCTTACAGAAGGTTACGGTCACTGAACTGCTGGTTGTCCAGGTAGTGCTTTGAAAACAGTGTGGGCTTTATAGATAATTGGGCTAATTTTGAGGGCACTGCTGGCCTGGTAGGGCAGGATGGTATCCATCCCACTCGGGAAGGTGCTGCTCTCATTTCTTGCAGCATAGGTCATAGTCTCAGAACAGGCCTAGTTAATTTCTGACAATCCAGAGCCAAGGCCAGGGAGCAGACGAACAGGCTAAACCAACTGTCTGCTAGCTACACAGAGTCGTCACTCAGGGTCCACTACATCGAGACTGTGTCTGTTCCCCGAGCTCAACAAAAAAGTAGAAATACTCAGAGCGTTTTTTCCAGTAACCTAATCAATATAAAATTAGATCATACTGACTGTAAAGCTGCTGCCAGTACCTTTGATCTAAAGGTGGATATTAGATCTCTTACATCTAAAACGCTAATGGTTAATAAACTTATTACTGATCAAGAGTTTAATGTACTGTGTTTAACAGAAACATGGATTAAACCAAATGAATATATAGCATTAAATGAAGGTAGTCCTCCTGGATACAGTTACCTACACCAGCCTCGTCGAACTGGCAGAGGAGGAGGCGTCGTGGTTATTCCTAATGATTATCTAGGTGTAACACACAAACCTGGTTATAAATTTAATACATTTGAAGTTCTTCATACTAATATAATGTATGTAGCGTCAAAAAATAAGTCTACCCAGTTAATTCCGTGACTTATTATTTACAGGCCCCCTGGGGCCATATTCTGAGTTTCTTTCTGAATTTGCAGATTTTATCTCAGACCTGGTTATTTCCTTAGACAAAGCTTTATATATACGCCATAACCCGACACAGGTATTCACACATCAATTAGAGTTTTCTAAAGTTCCTAGCTCCTTTGCTTCTCATGTCTCCTTCTCCTAAGCTCCATGTTTCTCTCTCTCCTGTCCGCCTCCAGCTTCTTACAGATGTCTTTAGACAACCTTTTCCAGGCAGAGCGATCCTTGACAGTGTCGCTCCAAGAGTGCAGGACTCCCCCGCGCCTGAGAATGTCCTTAAGTGTGTCTTTATATCTAAGAAGGGGGCGCCCGACTCTCCTGGTGCCCTCATTCAGAACTCCGTACAGTAGTGATTTCACAGGCCGCTTTTCAGGCATACGGGCAATGTGACCAAGCCAGCGCAGTCTATTTCCAATGAACAAGATCTCGATATCTGTGGCTTTCGCGCGGTCCAGCACCTCGTCGTTTGTGACGAAATGGTCCCATCTGATGTTGAGGATGGATCTCAGGTGGCGCTGCTGGATTGTCCTCAAAAGCTTGATTTGGGGATGATATATGGTCCAAGTTTCGCTTCCATACAACATCAGCGGGATGACGCATTGATTGTGTACCTTAAGTTTTGTTTCTACTGTCAAATCCCTGCAGTTGAAAACCCTGTCCCTGAGTCTCCCCATCGCACAGGACGCAGCCTGTATCCGTGCTGTTATCTCATCGTCTAGCTTGCAGTCGTTTGACACGTAGCTTCCTAGATATTTGAACCGATGTACTCTCTTCAGTTTGTGACCATCAATGTAGAAGTCCAGCTGTTCACCAACACTCATAGTTTCTGTTTTCTTGATGTTGATCTTGAGCCCCATTTTCAGCGACAGGTCATTGTAGGCAGATAGCAAACACTGTAGTGCAATACCATCGTTTGTAAATATGGCGATATCATCTGCATACTGAGCTTCTCGTACGTATTCGGTGAAACTCTTGGTTTTTGATTTTAAGCGCCTAAGGTCGAATAGGTCGCCGTCGTATCTAAAGCTATCTTAATACTGTAGCTGGGGTCTATGTCCTTGAAAGCAATGTAGATCATAACTGCGGCATACATCCCAAACAGAGTAGGAGCTAGCTTGCACCCTTGTTTGACACCACTGTTGTACTCAATTGGGTCAGAAAGTTCACCATCAATACACAGTCTGGCGTGTACTTCAGAGTAGAGCGTCTTGATCACTTGAACGAACTTAGCAGAGTTTTCCCAAGATCTTGAAGAGAAGCTCTCTGTTCACGCAACCAAAGGCCTTAGTGAAGTCAATGAAAGCAATATGCAAATTTTGCCTCTGCTCTCTACACTTTTCCATTACTTGACGCAGTAGGAAGATGCCATCAATTGTGCCTCTGCTGTCTCTGTAGCCTGACTGGGATTCGGGGTACACTAGCTCTGCTAGACGTTTAAGACGCTGCAGTACGATGTCAGCAAAAATCTTTCCTACCACACTGAGGAGGGATATACCACGATAGTTGCCACAGTCACTGCTGTCACCCTTTTTAAAAAGGATGCAGATGATGGCATCAATCAGGTCTGTTGGCAATCTAGCTGATATCCAGAACAAATTGAAGATGGTCAATAGGAATGCTGCCAGAGTGCGTCCACCATGAACGAGAACTTCAGGTAGTATACCATCCGGACCGGGACTCTTCTTGAGCTTGATGTTCTTGATAGCGGTCGTGACCTCTTCCAATTTGATTGGCTCGTCAAACTCTTCAATAAGAGGACGTTGTTCTAGTTCATCAAGTACATTCCAGTCAACGTCAATTGGTTGATTCAAAAGTTCTTGAAAATGTTCAACCCATCGTTCTCTGATATTCTCTGGTGATGAAAGCAGAACACCATCCTTAGTTCTCACGGCGTTGAGGTTTCTTGGTCTTGGGCCATAGACAGCGTTAACCGTTGCATAGAACTCCCTAAGGTTATTCTCCTTTGCAAACTTCTCTGCTTCGTCAGCCTTTTGTTGGAACCAGTTGTTCTTAAGCTTTCTAATCTCCTCCCTGAGAGCTGACCTGTCTCTGTTTAGTTTCTTATCCTTGAGAAGACGTTGGATCTTTTCACCATGATCTTCAAACCAGTCCTGGCTTCTGCACCGTTTCTTTCCAAAGGATTGTTTAGTGACGTCCTGAAGCACCTTCTTCAGATCCTCCCAAGAGTCAACAGGAGTGCTATGGAGTTGCTCATCCAGCAACCTTTCAAGCCTCTCTTTTTTCTCAGTATTCATTGAGGTGTCTAGTTTCACCGGTGGCTTCGTCCTTTTCCTCTTGTTCCTGATCAAGATCGAACATCTGCATGTGAGGAGTTTGTGATCTGTGAAACAGTCTGCTAATGGATTGACCTTAGTTACGTTAATGATCTTCGCAGCCTCCTTGTCTGCAAGCACGTGATCTATTTGATGCCAATGTTTGGAGCGCATATGCTGCCAGGTGTTCTTAAGATGGTTCTTCAGCTGAAACATTGTACCCATTACTGAAAGTTGGAAACGGGTACAGAATTCGAGCAGCTTCAATCCATTAGAGTTCATTTTTCCTACTCCATGCTTTCCAATGACGGCCGGCCAAGACTGCCAATCCTTCCCAACACGAGCATTGAAATCCCCGAGAACAATCGTTCTGTCTCCTCTGGCTTTAACCAAGCACTCTCCGAGTTTCCCATAGAAACTCTCCTTTTCAACTGGTGACCTCTGCACGGTGGGTGCGTAGACACTGATCAAGGTGAGATGAGCACCGTTGTTAAGGGGGACACGGGCGAACATTATTCTATCATTAACAGGAGCTGGGTTTATGTGACCAAGTGTGTTGGAGATGGCAAAGCCAACGCCAGCTG
Organism: Neoarius graeffei; assembly: GCF_027579695.1. NCBI lineage: Eukaryota > Metazoa > Chordata > Actinopteri > Siluriformes > Ariidae > Neoarius > Neoarius graeffei. Next base: position 20,476,080 of record NC_083571.1, read on the forward strand.
TTCTGTCTTCACCACCGCTCCAAAAGATGGTATGGCTTCTCTCCTTGAGGTTTCCAGTGCCTGGACGTTTGACCTCACTCAGTGCGCAAATATCTATGCCTGCCTTCTCAAGTTCTGTGCAAATGATTGCAGTAGCACATTCTGGCCTGATGGATGAATCACTATCGTTGGTTGTGCGAACATTCCATGCTGCCAGGTTTAATTGATTGCCTCTCCTCCGAGAGGAAGCATTCCTTCTGAAAATCGAACCATTAACATTATCATTATCATATGGACTTCGCATATTTTCCACCACTGCCATAGATCGTGGGGTGTCGGATACCTCGAACGCAGTAGCATTATCTGAAACTCTTTGAAAACTCATCTCATTAAATGCAGGGCTGTGCCTAAAAAAGACGACACTAAACGGCACAAGATAGTGTCCCTTGGCGAGTAAACCCCAGAGGTCGACGGGACAGCATAGCTGACACAGTCGTAAGGAATACTCGTTGCATTTTCACCAGAGCTGAAGCCGGGTTGACCAACAGCCCTGCCTAGCGCCAGAAGCTGCAGCCGGATTGACGTGCAGTACTACCAGGTGCCGGAAAAGCTGCCGGGTTGACAGTACAGATCCGCCAGTGGAAAGTAATAAGCCATATCCACGTCATTGTTCAACAGCGTGTTGGGTTTTTTATCGGGGTATGCTCCCCTAGACCCGCTGTGTTTTGCTATGAATAACAGGGGCACCTTGAGTAGGAAGTGGCTAAGCGCCACTCACGGACGGTCTTCACCATGGAGAGGCTAGTGGCCGCCTGATGGAGATGCCATAAGTCCAAGATGTTCTATGGACTCGCATCACATGGTGCTGGACATGGGGAGACCAGTCTAGGACGCCGCTAGAGCCACTAGGAAAGGTGGATATTAGTATACAAAGCTTTAGTTGTCGGAGATTTTAATATTCACTTTGATAACCCAGAAGACCCTTTGAAAACAGTGTTTGTGTCTATATTAGATTCAGTAGGGGTAAATCAGAACGTCATAGGACCAATCCATAATGGTGGTCACATCCTCAATCTAATACGAACATTAGGGGTTAAACGTAGAAAATATAGTCACGCTTCCACAGTCTGAAGTTATCTCAGATCATTATCTCATCTCATTCAAAATATGTCTGAGTAATAATATATGCACCTCACCACGCTACTGTATTAAACGTACATTCACATCAACTACTGCACAGAGCTTTATAAATGATCTCCCAGAGTTATCAACTTTGATTGGGTCACTGTCAGCCCCTGCAGAACTTGATCAGGCAACTGAATGCTGAGAGTCAACATTCCGCTATACTTTAGATAATGTAGCTCCTCTTAAAAGGAAAATTATCAGAGAGAAAAAATTAGCACCCTGGTATAATTAGCACTTTAAAACGGACCACTCAAAAATTGGAATGTAAATGGCATCAAACAAAACTGGTAGCGTTCAAATTAGCACAGAAAGAGAGTTTCCTGATATATAGAAAAGCTCTTAGTGCTGTTAGATCAACATATCTCTCCTCCTGAATAGAAGATAACAAAAAATAATCCTAGATTCCTATTTAATACTGTAGCAAAATTAACCAGGAATAAGTCCATTATAGGCACATGCACACCTGCAGTATGTAGTAGCAACGACTTCATGAATTTGTTTTAATGACAAAATTGAGAATATCCGACAAAATATTCAAACTACTAATTTAAGGTCAGACAATGTAAGTGACCCTGTAGTTAACAATATAACTGGATCAGATCAGCAATTAGAATGTTTTACTCCCCTTAGAGAATTTGAGTTACTTCCATTAATCTCTGCATCAAAAGCCTCAACTTGTGTACTAGATCCCTTACGTACATGTCTATTCAAACAGATAATACCTGAAGTAATTGAACTGTTTCTAAAAATAATAAATTCTTCTCTTAGGATTGGCTATGTACCCAAATCCTTTAAACTAGCAGGTATCAAACCCCTGATTAAAAAACCTGACCTTGATCCCTGTCAGCTGTCCAATTATGGGCCAATATCAAACCTCCCCTTTATCTCCAAGATCCTTGAAAAGCTGTGGCACAGCAGTTATTCTCATATTTACAAAGGAATAACATCCATGAAATGTATCAGTCAGGATTTAAACCTCATCATAGCACAGAGATAGCTCTGGTTAAAGTAGTGAACGACCTACTGTTGGCATCTGATCAGGGCTGTGTCTCGCTGCTTGTGCTGCTTGACCTTAGTGCAGCATTTGATACCATTGATCATTCCATTCTTCTGGATAGACTAGAAAATGTTGTGGGAGTTAAGGGAACAGCCCTCTCCTGGCTCAGGTCTTAATTTACTGATCGCTATCAGTATGCTGATGTAAATGGTGATTTTTCTAGACATACTGAGGTAAAGTTTGGTGTTCCATAAGGTTCTGTCTTGGGTCCACTGCTTTTTTCTTTATATATGTTACCTCTGGGTGATATTATTTGTAAACATTGTATTTGTTTCCACTGTTATACTGATGACACACAGTTGTATGTTTCTGCAAAACCAGATGAGAGAAACCAGCTTAATAGAATTGAGGAATGTGTGAAGGACATTCGACACTGGATGCTTATTAACTTCCTTCTGCTTAACTCTGACAAGACTGAAGTACTTGTACTAGGACCACATGCAGCTAGAATTAAGTTTTCTGATTACATAGTAACTCTGGATGGCCTTTCTGTTTCTTCACGTACAGCAATAAAATACCTCAGGGTGGCAAAAAGGTAAACAAATAGGACAAAAACAAATTGCAAAAATAGTCCAGGTAAAAAGAGACAAAAAACTTGACAAAAACACAAGCCAGGCAAGGACAAAAACACTAGAGCAAAAAAACATAAATGAGGAAAAACCCTTAGTGCAAAAAAAATGAACAAGAAAAAACCCTTAGTGCAAAAACCATGTACTAGAAAAATAGCTTGAGCAAAAAAACATGAAATGCAATAGAGGCACAGAAACGGCTAGAATAGCAAAATGAGACATTCTGGCAGAGTCTGAGAATGGTGTATTTATAGGCAGCGGTGAAAACCAGGAAGTGAATACAGGTGAGATGGAATTCCCGTCCCAGATCTGGATCAGCGCTGGCGTCCCTGCTTGTACTCAGTGCAAAATGTATACTGTACCATTCAGGTGACATTGGGCATACCTAACAACCTGTGTTTTCTCTCTCTTCTCCCCCCCCCCGATCTGTCCCTCTGAGTTACATGTCAATCCTGAGATCGAGATGCTGACCTCTTCTGCTCCTTGGACCTGCCTGATCCATCCTGATGCCCTATGTCTGGTTGGAGTCTCATCACAACACTCCTGTGGAGGACAGCCCCATATGGACAGTTGAAAGTCACACTTGGAAGACGCTCTGGACACTTACAGTAATGCTTTTGTGGCTGAGGACTACAGTTGGCTTGCTAACTTTGGGACTGCGGTTGTTATGAACAGTTTTGCACTCAAGTTTCCATTAATGAAGCGTTATAACATCAATGAAACCGACTTAATGTTAAAACTGTTAATGTTATAGTTATGTTGTCTGTTGTTGTTCAGGTGAGGATGGGTTCCCTTTTGGGTCTGGTTCCTCTTGAAGTTTCTTCCTCGTGTTGTCTGGGGGAGTTTTTCCTTGCCACCGTCGCCACAGGCTTGCTCATTGGGGATAGATTAGGGATAAAATTGGCTCATGTCTTGGGTTATTCAGATTCTGTAAAGCTGCTTTGGAACAATGTCCATTGTTAAAAGCGCTATACAAACAAACTTGACTTGACTTGACTGATTTCCTGAAGGCGCTGGATGTTGTTGGGCTGTCTTGGCTGACATGCCTCTTCAACATTGCGTGGAGGTCGGGAACAGAGCCTCTGGATTGGCAGACTGGGGTGGTGGTACCCCTTTTTAAATAGGGGGACTAGAGAGTGTGTTCCAACTATAGGGGATCACACTTCTCAGCCTCCCCGGGAAAGCCTATGCTGGGATGCTGGAGAGGAGAGTCCGGTCGATAGTTGAACCTTGGATTCAGGAGGAACAATGCAGTTTTCATCCTGGTCATGGAACACTGGACCAGCTCTTTACCCTTGCAAGGGTACTGGAGGGTGCATGGGAGTTTACCCAACCAGTCTACATGTGTTTTGTGGACCTAGAGAAGGCTTACAACTGTTTCCCTCCTGGTGCCCTGTCGGAGGTACTTCGGGAGTATGGCATTCAGGGCCCACTACTGCAGGCCATTCAGGTCCTGTATGACTGGAGTAGGAGTTTGGTTTGCACTATACCAGAGGGCCATGTTGGGCATGTGGACATCATCAGAACCATCATATCCTATAACCTGTGAAGTGTGAGCCATATGAGGCAATGCATGGTGAATTTATGACACACATCCAGGTTGTGTGGCATAACATATAAACTTATTGTTTCACCATTTCAACATCTTGCAAGATATCACAAATCCCTTCACAATTCTAAGTCAGCAAATTATTGACACCAAATATGGCATGGACACAACAAACTGCCTTGGAGGAGGACATCAAAATGTAACACGTTAAAACACACAAAACCAAAAATGACTCACTTCCTGTTGAGGATGACTAATAGAATCTATAAAACAATTTTGTTCATGTTGGGGCAACCCATGTACCTACCAAATTTGACATGGATAGGTGAAACTATATATTGGATAGAAGTCTCAGTGACATATGGAGGTGCTATAGAGTCCCCTGGACACATCCGGGGCCATGCTTCTATCCCTGAGTAGTGGTGGCCAGGATTGATATGTGTACCAAATTTCATGAGTCAGAGTTTTTGAGCAAGGAAGTGATTACTGTCCAGGTCCAAATGGTGGCGCTACACCAGAGGGTCAAATTGGGAAAGTGGATGTCATCAAAATCATTATATCCTATAACTTGTGAAGTTTCATACATATCAGGCAAAGCAAGGTGAATTCATGACACACTCCCTGTTTGCGTGGCATAACATATAAATTTATTTTTTCACCATTTCAACAACTTGCAAGTTGTTATAAATCCCATAGTCAGGAAGATCTTGACACCACATATACCAAATACATCATGAATCCAACAAACAAAGGAGGAGTACGTCAAAATGTACCATGTGTCAAGACAAACAAAAAGAAAAAATAACTCACTTCCTGTTGAGTACGGCTAATGAAATGTATATTGCAAGTTTGTTCATCTTGGGGGGCACACCACACACTTACAAAATTTGACATGGATAGGTGAAACTATATACTGAGCAGAAGTCTCAATGCCATGTGGGGGCGATATGGAGTCCCATGGACAGACCTGGGGACATGCCTCTATCCCTGAGTAGTGGTGGCCAGGACTGATATGAGTACTAAATTTCATGCATTTTAATTTTTTGGCAATGGCGTCAATACTGTCCAGGTTCAATTTATGACACACTTACTGTTTGTGTGGTGTCACATATAAATTTATTGGTTCGCCATTTCAACATCATGCAAGATATTGCAAATCCTGGCGCAATCCAATTGGCTAAAACAATGTACATTTCAGGATTGTTCATCTTTGGGTACCCCCACACCTACCAATTTTGACATGGATGGGTGAAACTATAGGCAATACAGTCATTACTGTCCATGTCCAAATGATGGCACTGGCGAGTGGCCTAGTGGTTAGCATGTACACCTCTCGATCGGGAGATCATGAGTTCTACTCACAGTTGGGTCATACCAAAGACCATCATAAAAATGGTGCCTACTGGCAAGGCACGCTGCAATACAAGGCATGCGAGTGGGGAGTCAAACTCTTTTGGTTACCAGAGGACTATCCCCCCACTGTAACCCTAGCTATGTAATATAGAGGCCAAGGGCTATGAAATGGAGATCGGCGCCGCCAAACATGCCATGAATAGTTCAGGAAGGACTTTGACTTTTTTTTTACCAAATGGTGGCACTATACCAGAGGGTCACAATGGGCATGTGGATATCATCATAACTTTTATATCCTATAACCTATGCAGTTTTAGCCATTTCTGGCAATGCATGGTGAGTTTATGATACACTTCCTGTTTGCCTGGCGTAACGTATACATTTATTGGTTCACCATTTCAACATCTTACAAGATATTGCAAATCCCTTCACAATTTAAAATCAGCAATATGTTCACATCAGGTATACCAAATATGACATAAATTCAACAAAACGCTTAGGAAGAATAAGTGAAAACGTAACACGTGTTTTGCCAATGGAGTCATTACTGTGCATGTCCAAATGCTGGTGCTATACCAGAGGGTGACTTTGGGCATGTGGATATCTTGAACAATGATATCCTATAACTTGTGAAGTTTGAACTGTTTCAGGCAAAGCATGGTGAATTTATGACACACTTCCTGTTTGCATGGCATAACGTATGCATTTATTAATTTGCCATTTCAACATCTTGCGAGATATTGCAAATCGCTTCTCAATTTAACATCAGCAACATCTTGACATCACACACGTGTGTGTGTGTGGGTGGGTGGGTGTGTGTGGGTGTATCTGAGGGCAGGGGGATGTTGGGTGAGTGTGTGTATGTTAATGTTTATGTGTTGTGGTTGTGGGTGATTGTGTATTGGGTGAGTGTGTGTTTGTACAGCATGTGTGTGTTAACGTCTGTGTGTTATGGTTGGTGGAGATAGTAGTTTAGTTTTACAATCTGTGTTCTGTAATTTTATTTGTTTTTATTATTAATATGTGTTTTTTTTGTATTCATTATTCCATCAACCTGCCCAGGGACTGCAGGCGGAAAGTAGCAATCTGCTATAACCTGGCACAAAGCATATTATCTTGTTGTACAAAATTAATGTTTTTTTTTGTGCACTGTCCCTGATATGAAATAAATTACAATTACAATTACATATACCAAATATGGCATGAATTCAACAAACCACCTAGAAAGAGTATGTTAAAATGTAATGTGTGAAAATGCACAAAACCTAAAAAGCTCACTTCCTGTTGAGTATGACTGATGCTATGTAGAAAGCAATTTTGTTCGTCTAGGAGCAATCCACACACCTACCAAATTTGACACGGATGGGTGAAACTATATACCAGGGAGGTGTCTCAATGACATATGGGGGCGCGATGGAGTCCCCTGGAAACACCTGGGGTCAAAACCCCGATTGCTGAGTAACGGTGCACATGACTGAGGTGTGTACCAAATTTAATGAGTTTTCGCCCGTGGGAACCACCTCATCTCATCTCATTATCTCTAGCTGCTTTATCCTGTTCTACAGGGTCGCAGGCAAGCTGGAGCCTATCCCAGCTGACTACGGGCGAAAGGCGGGGTACACCCTGGACAAGTCGCCAGGTCATCGCAGGGCTGACACATAGACACAGACAACCATTCACACCTATGGTCAATTTAGAGTCACCAGTTAACCTAACCTGCATGTCTTTGGACTGTGGGGGAAACCAGAGCACCCGGAGGAAACCCACGCGGACACGGGGAGAACATGCAAACTCCACACAGAAAGGCCCTCGCCGGCCACAGGGCTCGAACCCGGACCTTCTGTGAGGCGACAGCGCTAACCACTACACCACCGTGCTGCCCTGGGAACCACCTCCAAAATGGCAAAGTGTTGAACAAAATTAATAATAATAATAATAATAATAAAGAATAATCCTTATGAATACACCTCCGGTGCAGCAGCCTCTGGTGAACACTAGAGGCCTTGCACCTCCAATGCTCTGGCCCTAATAATAAGACAAAACATGCCACAAACAATAGGGCTTTGCACCTATGGCATAGGCCATAGTCATGCACCTTGGTGCTCAGGCCCTCACAACAATAAAATGAAACATGCTGAAAACAATAGGGCTTTGCACTTACGGTGCTCGGGCCCAAATAATAATAATAATAATAATAATAATAAACATGCCAAAAACAATAGGGCTTTGCACCTATGGTGCACCTCAGTGCTCAGGCCCTAATAATAATAATAACAAGAAAAAACATGCCGAAAACAATAGGGCTTTGCACCTATGTTACAGGCCTATGGCCTGTACCTCATTGCTCAGGCCCTAATAATAATAATAAGAAGAAGAAGAAAACAGGCTGAAAACAATAGAGCTTTGCACATATGGTGCAGGGCAGCACGGTGGTGTAGTGGTTAGCGCTGTCGCCTCACAGCAAGAAGGTCTGGGTTCAAGCCCCGTGGCCGGCGAGGGCCTTTCTGTGCAGAGTTTGCATGCTCTCCCCGTGTCTGCGTGGGTTTCCTCCGGGTGCTCCGGTTTCCCCCACAGTCCAAAGACATGCAGGTTAGGTTAACTGGTGACTCTAAATTGACCATAGGTGTGAATGGTTGTCTGTGTCTATGTGTCAGCCCTGTGATGACCTGGCGACTTGTCCAGGGTGTACCCTGCCTTTCGCCCGTAGTCAGCTGGGATAGGCTCCAGCTTGCCTGCGACCCTGTAAAACAGGATAAAGCGGCTACAGATAATGAGATGAGATGAGACATGTGGTGCAGGCCATAGGCCTTTCACCTCGGTGCTCGGGCCCTAATAATGAAACAATTGGGCTTTGCACCTACGGTGCTTAGGCCCTAATAATACTAAGGAGAAAACAGGCTGAAAACAATAGGGCTTTGCACCTACGGTGCAGGCCATAGGCCTTTCACCTCAGTACTCGGCCCCTAAAGAAAAAGCATGCCGAATACAATAGGGCTTTGCACCTACAATGCAGACCTACGGCCTGCCCCTCAGTGCTCAGGCCCTAATAATAATAACAAAAAAATCTTAGTGCATACAATAGGGCCTTGTACCTCCAGTGCAGCGGCCTGTGGTGGACATCAGAGGACTTGCACCTCTGGTGCTTGGGCCCTAATAATTACAAAAAATTGGAGCATAAACAATAGGGTCTTGCACTCTCATGGTTACTGATGCTGAAACTGTGGTACTGTCTCACCCTCTGAGTTTATATGCATCAGGTATGCTTGATTTTAAACAATATTCAGACACAACAGTTGTTCAGTAATGTTCTGGTTATGAGCATATTCTGTGTGCCACTCAAAATTTGTCCATCAAGCCTTTCACATCAGCTGGTATCCCAGCTCTTTTGAACACCACGTTGTTGTCCTGAAGCTCCAGCCTAGATGCAGCATGGATGGAACCTGATAGGTTTCAAACTCCCTTTGAGCATGGTGTACACGTGTTTGTTGACTGCTCTTCTTCAAAACCCAATTATTTAATTTTTCTGTGTGGGTATTCTGTTTGTATTTCTGATTCCCATTACAGCCTTTGTGGTAGCTTATGATTTTGGGAAAATCTAGCACTCCCATGGCTTTAAGGCCGCTGATGATAAGCTTATCACATGCCTCTCTTGTCGCACATCTTTTGCACACATGTTCCCTGCCTAAACAATTGTCCATTGTCAAAACCAAAGGTAATGACTGTGGTGACTCTTCTGAGGTCTGTGGTAACTGCTTAGCAGACCATGTTGCAAGTGGGCAAAGATTGTCCATATGTTTCTAAATCACCCATTTCTGCGATGTTTTCTCATTTTCTTTGTGTCCAGACAGCCTAGACATAACTTTTCTACAGACTCAGGCTAGTGAGGCCAATGATGTTCTACTGTTCATCCTTTGTGAAATTAGAATAACTACCATTTTGAGATCCAACCTCTCTTCTTTTGAGGTAATATGAGCTGAGCCTTCCCAACCCCTTACGCCAAAATTAACCCTGCTGTTTCATTTACAGGTGATCTGGAAATGATTGTCGGAGATTACTTAAGCTTTGACTGAAAAACTAAACAGTGTACATGGTCATATTTCTGTGTCTTTCACTCTACCTGCAGAAAAGCTGGGCTGCCAACTCTCACGCAATGAGTGTGAGACACACGCATTTGATTGTCTTCACACGTTCACACGCCATACCTCCGATTTCTCACACTAGAAAAAAATCTAGTTCATCTATCTAATCTAGGCTACCCATTGCGTCACGCCAACCACTTGCGATTGATCAATTACGCCTTATGCACGGCTAAACAGGCAGAGAGGTGTTCCCTTCTGTACACACTCCCCTATGGTAGGTGGCGCATCTAATGATGCTGCACTCACCGGAAGTTGGATAATTGCCTACCGTCAATTTAGAGGAAGAGGAGAGAGAAGAAGGTATCCGAGTTGAAGACGGGTGTCTCAGACAGGTTTGTACATATGCACGCCAATGTGTGGTGTTACTGGTGTAATTATGAACTTATATAAAGTTTCTGAATCGTTTTAGCCTATAAGTGTTGGGAGAATATTTAATGGCATATCGAGAGCTGTGTACTAGGCATGCTAAATCATTATAGGCGTACTGCCATGCCACAGCCTCTATCTTCCCCAACAAGCAGCACGGGAGAGCACCTCCTTAGCACACGTTTATTAAGGCGCATTTTTAGTTTGTTTACTGTATGTTATTATACTTTATGACTTTATTTGAAGCCATACTGGAAATGTTGTAAAATAAAGCAAGTAAGAGATAACTATTCTTTAAGTTCGTTTCTTAAGACACGTATTTTTTAGTATGTTACCTCGTTTGTTGACAGTTTCGGCGAACACTTCCGCCTTCTTCAAAACAGTCCTCTCCATAACAGACTGTTTTGAAGAAGGTGGAAGTGTTCACCGAAACTGTCAACAAACGAGGTAACATACTAAAAAATACGTCTTACGAAACGAACTTAAAGAATAGTTATAATAATCAGACATAAAGAATTTTCACTACATATTAAAAATAAGTTATGGAGAGGACTGTTTTGAAGAAGGCGGAAGTGTTCGCTGAAACTGTCAACAAATGAGGTAACATACTAAAAAAATACGTGTCTTAAGAAACGAACTTAAAGAATAGTTATAATAATCAGACATAATGAATTTTCACTACATAAAGTAAGAGATAATATTACAAATGCAAGAAGAGCCATTAGCCACCATACCTATTGTTTATTTACAGGGTATTTATTTTTAATTATTTATGATGTATGTAATTGCTCAGTTAAAGTAAATAAAGCATGGTCACCTGTAATATCAAATAACTTGAACTTGTGAATAATTTAAAAAAAAGACAGAGAACAATATACTGAGGAGACAGGGTTTCAAAGAGGGCAAGACAGGTAGAGAATATTTGTCAGATAACAGGCCCTGACGAATGCTCTATTACTAATAAGAAACATAGATAAGAAATAAATTAATAAGATATATATTAAAATAGCTTATTTCAGTATGACCAAAATTTTTAAGCCCAACTTTGTGTGCACATTCCCACCTATGGCCAAGGTTCAGCTTTTTGTGTTTCAATACTGTTCAAACTTAATCATTTTAATGTTTCTTGTAGCACATGCACATTTTGCTTACTGTTTAAGCATTTTATTTGTTCTTTTGCTGTTGATATTTTTCCCCATGCCAATCTTCTGCTGAACCCAGTGGTGGGGAAAGCCCTTAAATGCATAATGAATAGTCAGTGAGGGACAATCTTATTTTTTGCAACAGTTATTAAAAACTTAACATTTAGTTTCAATTCAGAAGGTGTTTAGGCTTAGCTGATGAAATATTTTCAAACATGAACTTGCCTTTAAATCTGAAACACAGGTCTATAGGGCTACAGGAACATTGGCAGTCATCTGTAGTTTTCTAGTGTGGGGGCTTTTAAGCCAAAACTTGGTGCTTTTGTTGGCCACAAGCTGAAGGCCTGGCAAGTCAGGGTGTGTAAGAATGTAGGTATGGCACAGCAGGCCACTCCAAAAATCCACCAGAATGCAGGAACATCTACTAAATCCAAAATCTCAACCCCCATTGTCCATCTCCAGCTGGACGACCCACAAACAAAACACCAGAATGCAGGGGGACAAGTGAATATCAAACTGAATATAAAATTCCCACTTACTGCATGGTGTGCGGAAAAATTTTGCCGTCGACCCCCCCCCCAAAAAAAAAAAAAAAATCTCACTCCAAGGAATTTCGAAAAGTTGGCAGCCCTGAGAAAAGCCTACTCACCCATTTCTTCCAGGTGATTGTGTATTAGTGCACAGACTGAATGAGAACAGCTGTCCTCACAGACTCCAAGCCACAGTGGATACATGCAAGTTGTCTGGATGTTCTTTGACATTAGGATGTGTTTTGGATTTATTGAAAATCCAATACATAATTTTGTTGATTATGTGAGAGGGAAACAAATTGCGCTTAAGGATTTACTTAAATCTTTGTGAAAGCTTGTGGAAGTACAGTGGAGTGCCATTATAATACAGATTGCTATTACATGAAAGCCATTGTAACACAGTCCCCTCATGGATCCCAAAATTCCAAAATCTCACAAGGTTCCTCATGTTCACATGATGAGGAAAGCTTTTATTAAAAGAAGCCAAAAAAGGGAGGATGAAATAATGCATGCCATTAAATATGATCAACAAAATCTACAGTGCCTTGCAAAAGTATTTCATCTCACTTGGTGTTTGTCCTGTTTTGTTGTATTACAAGCTGGAATTAAAATGGATTTGGGGGGGGGGGGGGGGGGGGTAGCACCATTTGATTTACACAACATGCCTACCACTTTAAAGGTGCACATTGTTTTTTTTTTTTATTGTGACACAAACAATAATTAAGATGAAAAAAACAGAAATCTGGAGTGTGCATAAGTATTCACCCCCAAAGTCAATACTTTATAGAGCCACCTTTTGCTACAATTACACCTGCAAGTCTCTCGGGGTATGTCTCTATTAGCTTATCACATGTAGCCACTGGGATTTTTGCCCATTCCTCAAAGCAAAACTGCTCCAACACCTTCAATTTAGATGGGTTGCGTTGGTGTACAGCATTCTTCAGTTGATGCCACAGATTCTCAATTAGATTGAGGTCTGGGCTTTTACTAGGCCAATCCAAGACATTTAAATGTTTCCCTTTAATCCATTCCAGTGTAGCTTTAGCAGTATGTTTAGGGTCATTGTCCTGCTAGACCGTGAACCTTTGTCTCAGTCTCAAACCTCTGGCTGACTCAAACAGATTTTCCTCCAGAATTGCCCTGTATTTAGTGCCATCCATCTTTCCTTCAGTCCTGACCAGCTTTCCTGTCCCTGCAGATGAAAAACATCCCCACAGCATGATGCTGCCACCATCATGTTTCATTGCAGGGATGGTGTTCTCAGGGTGTTGGGTTTGCGCCACACATGGCATTTCCCATGATGCCAAAAAGTTCAATTTTTGTCTCATTTGATCAGAGAATCTTCTTCCATGTGTTTGGGGAGCCTGCTATATGCTGTTGGGCAAACTTCAAATGCGATTTTTTTAAGCAATGACTTTTTTTTTTTTCTGGTGGTGTAGTGGTTAGCACTGTCACCTCACACCAAGAAGGTCCTGGGTTCAAGCCCAACAACCAACAAGGGCCTTTCTTTGTGGAGTTTGCATGCTCTCCCCATGTCTGCATGAGTTTCCACCGGGTGCTCTGGTTTCCCCCACAGTCCAAAGGCATGCAGGTTAGGCTAATTGGTGGCTCTAAATTGACCATAAGTGTGAATGTGAATGGTTGTTTGTATCTATGTGTCAGCCCTGCGATGACCTGGCGACTTGTCCAGGGTGTACCCCGCCTCTCACCCATAGTCAGCTGGGATCCAGCTTGCCTGCAACCCTGTAGAACAGGATAAGTGGCTACAGATAATGGATGCACTACAGATAATGGACTTTTTTCTGGCCACTCTTCCATAAAGCCCTGTATTTAGTGCCATCCATCTTTCCTTCAGTCCTGACCAGCTTTCCTGTCCCTGCAGATGGAAAACATCCTCACAGCATGAGGCTGCCACCACCATGCTTCATTGTAGGGATGGTGTTCTCAGGGTGTTGGGTTTGCATCATACATGGCATTTCCCATGATGGCCAAAAAGTTACATTTTTGTCTCATTTGACCAGAGAATCTTCTTCCATGTGTTTGGGGAGTCTGCCACATGCTGTTGGGCAAACTCCAAATGTGTTTTCTTCAGCAATGGCTTTTTTTTCTGGCCACTCTTCCATCAAGCCCCATTCTGTGGGGTGTACAGCTTAAAGTGGTCCTATGGACAGATACTCCCATATCTGCTGTGGATCTTTGCAGCTCCTTCAGTGTTATCTTTGGTGTCTTTGTTGCATCTCTGATTAATGCCCTCCTTGCCTGGTCTGTGAGTTTTGGTGGGCAGCCTTCTCTTGTCAGGTTTGTAGTGGTGCTATGTTCTTTCCATTTTGCTATAATGGATTTAATGGCACTCCCTGGGATATTCAAAGTTTGGAATATATTTTATGACCCAATCCTGATCTATACTTCTCCACAACTTTGTTTTTGACTTGTTTGGAGTGCTCCTCAGTTTTCATGTTGCTTGCTTAGTAGTGTAGCAGAATCAGGGTCCTTCCAGAACAGGTTGATTTATACAGAAATCATGTGACAGACCATGTGACACTTTGATTTCACACAGGTGGATCTTAATCAGCTAATTATGTGACTTATGAAGTGAATTGGTTGGACCAGCTCTTATTTAGGGGTTTCATACGAAAGAGGGTGAATATGCACACTCCAGGTTTCTGTTTTTTCATCTTAATTATTGTTTGTGTCACAATAAGAAAAAACAATGTGGACCTTTAAAGTGGTAGGCATGTTGTGTAAATCAAATGCTGCTAACCCTCCAAAAATCCATTTTAATTCCAGCTTGTAATGCAACAAAACAACAAACACCAAGGAGGATGAATACTTTTGCAAGGCACTGTACCTGATCACATTCTTCATCATCATCTATCCAGCTTACCAGCTCGTCTCGTCTCGTCTCGTCTCGTCTTCTTCCGCTTATCCAGGACCGGGTCGCGGAGGCAGCAGTCTAAGCATGGAAGCCCAAACTTCCCTTTCCCCAGACACCTCGGCCAGCTCCTCGGGAAGAACACCGAGGCGTTCCCAGGCCAGCCGAGAGACATAGTCCCTCCAGCATGTCCTGGGTCTTCCCCGGGGCCTCCTCCCGGGGGGACATGCCTGGAACACCTCCCCAGGGAGGCGTCCAGGAGGCATCCGAAAAAGATGCCCGAGCCACCTCAGCTGGTTCCTCTCGATGTGGAGGAGCAGCGGCTCTACTCCGAGCTCCTCCCGAGTGACTGTGCTTCTCACCCTATCTCTAAGGGAGCGCCCAGCCACCCTGCGAAGGAAACTCATTTCAGCCGCTTGTATCCGCGATCTTGTTCTTTCTGTCATTACCCAAAGCTCATGACCATAGGTGAGAGTCGGAACGTAGATCGACCGGTAAATTGAGAGCTTCGCCTTTTGGCTCAGCTCCTTCTTCACCACGACGGACCGGTAAAGCGACCGCATCACTGCGGAGGCTGCACCGATCCGCCTGTCGATCTCACGCTCCATCCTTCCCTCACTCGTGAACAAGATCCCGAGATACTTAAACTCCTCCACTTGAGGCAGGACTTCTCCACCAACCTGGAGAGGGCAAGCCACCCTTTTCCGGTCGAGAACCATGGCCTCGGACTTGGAGGTGCTGATTCTCATCCCAGCCGCTTCACACTCGACTGCAAACCGCCCCAGTGCATGCTGAAGGTCCTGGTTTGAAGAAGCCAACAGGACAACATCATCCGCAAAAAGCAGAGATGAAATCCTGTGGTTCCCAAACAGGATTCCTTCCGGCCCCTGGCTGCGCCTAGAAATTCTGTCCATAAAAATTATGAACAGAACCGGTGACAAAGGGCAGCCCTGATGGAGTCCAACATGCACCGGGAACAGGTCTGACTTACTGCTGGCAATGCGAACCAGACTCCTGCTCCGTTCGTACAGGGACCGGACAGCCCTTAGCAAAGAGCCCCGAACCCCATACTCCCGAAGCACCCCCCACAGAATACCACGGGGGACATGGTCGAATGCCTTCTCCAGATCCACAAAGCACATGTGGACTGGTTGGGCAAACTCCCATGAACCCTCGAGCACCCTATGAAGGGTATAGAGCTGGTCCAGTGTTCCGCGACCAGGACGAAAACCGCATTGTTCCTCCTGGAGCCGAGGTTCGACTATTGGTCGAATTCTCCTCTCCAGTACCCTGGAGTAAACTTTCCCTGGGAGGCTGAGAAGTGTGATTCCCCTATAATTGGAGCACACTCTCCGGTCCCCTTTCTTAAAAAGAGGGACCACCACCCCAGTCTGCCACTCCAGAGGCACTGTCCCCGACCGCCACGCGATGTTGCAGAGGCGTGTCAACCAAGACAGCCCCACAACATCCAGAGACTTGAGATACTCAGGGCGGATCTCATCCACCCCCGGTGCCTTGCCACCGAGGAGCTTGCAAACCACCTCAGTGACTTCGGCTTGGGTAATTGACGAGTCCACCTCTGAGTCATCAGCCTCAGTCTCCTCAGTGGAAGACATGACGGTGGGATTGAGGAGATCCTCAAAGTATTCCTTCCACCGCCTGACAATGTCCCCAGTCGAGGTCAACAGCTCCCCACCCGCACTGTAAACAGTGTTGGCAGAGTACTGCTTCCCCCTCCTGAGGCGCCGGACGGTTTGCCAGAATTTCTTCGAGGCCGACCGATAGTCCTTCTCCATGGCCTCCCCGAACTCCTCCCAGTTCCGAGTTTTTGCCTCTGCAACTGCCCGAGCTGCAGCACGCCTGGCCTGCCGATACCCGTCGGCTGCCTCAGGAGTCCCGGAGGTCAACATGGCCCGATAGGACTCCTTCTTCAGCTTGACGGCATCCCTTACTTCCGGTGTCCACCACCGGGTTCGGGGATTGCCGCCACGACAGGCACCGGAGACCTTGTGGCCACAGCTCCGAACAGCTGCGTCCACAATGGAGGTAGAGAACATGGTCCACTCAGACTCAATGTCCCCCGCCTCCCTCGGAAGCTGGGAAAAGCTCTCCCGGAGGTGGGAGTTAAAGACCTCCCCAACAGAGTGCTCGGCCAGACGTTCCCAGCAGACCCTCACCATACGTTTGGGCCTGCCAGGTCTGTCCAGCTTCCTCCTCCGCCAGCGGATCCAACTCACCACCAGGTGGTGTATCAGGTGTCACTGTCATCGCCCACGTGAGCATTGAAGTCCCCCAGTAGCACAATGGAGTCCCCAGTCTGAGCACCCCTCAGTACCTCTCCCAGGGACTCCAAGAAGGCCGGATACTCTATACTGCTATTTGGCCCGTAGGCACAAACAACAGCAAGAGCCCTCTCCCCAATCCGAAGGCGCAGAGAGGCGACCCTCTCGTTCACTGGGGTAAACTCCAACACATGGCGGCTGAGCTGGGGAGCTATAAGGAAGCCCACACCAGCCCGCCGCCGCTCACCACGGGCGACTCCAGAGAAGTGGAAAGTCCAGCCCCTCTCGAGGAGCTGGGTTCCAGAGCCCAAGCTGTGCATGGAGGTGAGCCCGACTATCTCTAGCCGGTACCTCTCAACCTCCCGCACAAGCTCAAGCTCCTTCCCCCCCAGCGAAGTGACATTCCATGTCCCAACAGCCAGCCGCTGTGTCCGGGGATCAGGTCGTCGAGGCCCCTGCCTTCGACTGCCACCCAATCCACACTGCACCAAACCCCTACTGCTACCTCTGTGGGTGGTGAACCCACAGGAGGTCGGGCCCACATCACCTCTTCGGGCTGAGCCCGGCTGGGCCCCATGGGCAAAGGCCCGGCCACCAAGCGCTCGCATACGAGCCCCAACCCCGGGCCTGGCTCCAGGGTGGGGCCCCGGCTGCGTCCTACCGGGCGACGTCACGGTCCTGGATTTTTTCTCCATAGGGGTTTTTTTGGTGAACTGCTCTTGGTCTGGCCGGTCACCTAGGACCTGTCTGCCTTGGGAAACCCTAACAGGGGCATAATGCCCCCGACAACATAGCTCCTAGGATCATTCAAGCACACAAACCCCTCCACCACAATAAGGTGGCAGTTCTAGGAGGGGAGCTTACCAGCTCTGTCTGTCATAATAAGAGTGGGGGAAGTCTTGAGTGTAAGCTCGCCCCCGATCACCTGCTTCTTAATGTTTAAATTGGGCTGGTCCAGTCCAAGCTCCTTTATTCTTTTTTTGTTGTTTCCATTTCCCATTTAAGACTACACCTTGCACATTCTGGCTGCTGCTTCTCACCGGAGTTTTTTATTTTATTTTCCCTTTTGTTTTTCTTTTTTTGTGTTTGTGTAGTTTGATGTTTGTTTTTTGCTTTTGTTTGAGTGTTTTGTCTGCTGGTTGTGGTGTAGCTCCAGACCCAGTTTGGGCATTTGTTCCCTCCAGGCCTTGGTTTCCTGTGGGTGATGCCTGTGCTCCTTGCTATGGACTGCAGTGAGCTCGTTGCTCATTTTAACATCAGGGTTGTCCAGTGCTCCGTGCTGCGGTGCTTTTGTGCTTGGCGTGGTGTTTCGAAAGATGTTGCTTGGTGGCATCGCGGCAGCTGTCCAGGAAGTTTGGGACATACCAGTGCTCTGCATGGTGGCGCTTCTGTGCTTGCTTTGTGGATCCATGGCACGGTTTTCTGGGTGGTGTTGCCCAGTGGCGTCATGGCGGCTGTACAGATGGTGTGGGATTTGTTTTTGTGCACCTTTCGGTGGGACTGTATGTAGCTGCTACACCATTTGAATGACATCCTGATCTTTATTTGGTGGACTTTTTTTCCCTTTCCTTATAATTGTAAAGTGACCTTGGGTATGAGAAAGGCACTATATAAATGCAACTTATTAATTATTATTATGATTATCTTTTTTCTTCCAGTGTACACCATGTAAAGGATGTTTATCTAAAGAAATAACAGAATTTTCTTTCTCTGCAGGTCCACTTGAACATGGCATCTTGTGAAAGCATTGGTCGAATGAGCAGCAGTGAGTGATAGCCACAGATATGAAGGTCCATCAGAAACTGTCCAATCACATAGGGGAGAAGAAAAAAAAAAGAAAAGAAGAAATGATTCCAATTGACTGCTAATAAAAGAAGGCATGTCCAGGGCGCACTTTGCTGCACCTCAGGCCGAATCTTGAACCTGCCAATAAAAATGCAGCCTCAGTTCACCTGCTCTCTGTCAGGATGCAGACACTTACAGATGGATGTGCAGGGGAGAGCAGGGAACGTAGACTGGCAAGCAAATCCAAAACGCTAGATGAAATCAAAGTCGAGGGACAGGCAGGGGTTGATTGATTACAGAGTAATAAGGGCTAGACTAAAGAGTAATGAGAACAAGACAATAACAAGGGTCAAGAACACAATAAGGCAGGCAGAATAACAAGGCTTGATATGACGGGTAAGACACTGAACGATATTTCGCATCAAGTGAGTGTGGGAGAGGTGTTTATATAGTGTGGGCTGATTAACCAGGAAATGAGTGACAGGTGTAATTAATAGACAGGCAATAGAGGGTGCTGTGGTTCTTGGGTGTTGTAGTTCAGATCGGCCATGTTTGTAGTCTGACTGGAAGTGGCGCTCGCTATCACAATACTGACACTCTCTAAAAGTCTGTGTAGCCACAAACACACTTATTTGGCCAGCACCCCGGCAGGCAGAAATATACTGTACAGGTGGTGTATGTGTTCACATAAAACTTAAATAAATACAGCTTTAAAAATGGGTTAAAAATAATTAGATGGATACAGGGTGAAGTAGGATGAGGAAAAAATTGACTTAATAAATAATTTGCTTAATTTATTTTGAATATCGCATAGTCTGGGGCGGCACGGTGGTGTAGTGGTTAGCGCTGTTGCCTCACAGCAAGAAGGTCCGGGTTCGAGCCCCGTGGCCGGCGAGGGCCTTTCTGTGTTGAGTTTGCATGTTCTCCCCATGTCCGCGTGGGTTTCCTCCGGGTGCTCCAGTTTCCCCCACAGTCCAAAGACATGCAGGTTAGGTTAACTGGTGACTCTAAATTGACCATAGATGTGAATGTGAGTGTGAATGATTGTCTGTGTCTATGTGTCAGCCCTGCAATGACCTGGCGACTTATCCAGGGTGTACCCCGCCTTTCGCCCATAGTCAGCTGGGATAGGCTCCAGCTTGCCTGCGGCCCTGTAGAAGGATAAAGCAGCTAGAGATAATGAGATGAGATGAGATCACATAGTCTTTCTCATCTTGGTAACTGGAAGGGGGGCAGTGGCCCAGCACCCCGTATTGACCAGCCCCCACTGCATATACATGAAAAAATAAATGTATTTAAATAACATACACTAGCATACATTGCTCTAATATGGGACAGGTGCATGTAATCAGTCTTTGAGGTGCACACTGCTCAGAGCGCAGAAGCATGGGAGTGAGAGACCGAAGCATGCAGTTGTGCGCAAATATTACAGGCAACAAAATATTTTATTACATATTATTTGTTACACTGACAGTCAACAATTTTAAAAAATGAGTTATCAGCATTGTAAAAACAATCGCAGTTCTTGTAATTTCTTCATCGGATATTTTCATGGAACTAGTTTATCTAAAAAAATAAAACTAATAGAAATGTTTTCTACTCGAGTCATGCCAAATTTTCCATTATAACATGGATTCACTCATAACATGGTCAGATTCTTTGGATCCCAACTACCATGTTATGACGGGGCTCCACTGTATTATTAAATGTCCTGTCAGTCAGAGTGTGGATTAAGCCAATTTTATAACAAAAAGGAGTAAAACTAAAGAATAATTAAAAGACGTGTAAGTCTTTTTGTGACAAACAGAAAACACACAGTCACTAGAATAATTATCAATGAACACATCAAAAAAAGGAAGTTTACCATTGACAACTTTTTCAAAATTACATTTTCTGTTTGTGTTATATTTATATGCTTCAGAAATAATTTTTATATTAAACAGATCAATCCTTAATTGAATAAACAAGTTCAACACCTTACCACTTTGCTCACCCTATGATTTATCTTAATTTTTTAACTGGTGTTGTAATTGTTCAAGCAGCCCAAGGCTGCTTCTCTGACCTTTAGACCATGGTTTTACAGTGTTTTACTGGGAAATATGGCACTTGTATTTTTCATACGAGCTACATCCAGCACATGGAGAGCCAAAAATGTGATGTAACTTGTTGAACTGTATGTCACTTGTGAGGAAATTGATGAACTGTTTTGATCAAAATTTGGTACCTTTTTGTTTGCGAATGTGTTATTACATTACATTACATTACATGACATTTAGCAACACTTGTTAAACCACTCACTCACTGTTATGTAAAAAAAAGACCAACTGTGTTTAATTTATATTTATGCTTAATTCACTTACAGTGGTGCTTGAAAGTTTGTGAACCCTTTAGAATTTTCTATATTTCTGCATAAATATGACCTAAAACATCATCAGATTTTCACACAAGTCCTAAAAGTAGATGAAGAGAACCCAGTTAAACAAATGAGACAAAAATAGTGTACTTGGTCATTTATTTACTGAGGAAAATGATCCAATATTACATATCTGTGAATGGCAAAAGTATGTGAACCTTTGCTTTCAGTATCTGGTGTGACCCCCTTGTGCAGCAATAACTGCAACTAAACATTTCCGGTAACTGTTGATCAGTCCTGCACACCGGCTTGGAGGAATTTTAGCCCATCCCTCTGTATAGAACAGCTTCAACTCTGGGATGTTGGTGGGTTTCCTCACATGAACTGCTCGCTTCAGGTCCTTCCACAACATTTCAATTGGATTAAGGTCAGGACTTTGACTTGGCCATTCTAAAATTCTATTCTATTTAAAGGAACAGTCCACCGTACTTCCATAATGAAATATGCTCTTAACTGAATTGAGACGAGCTGCTCCGTACCTCTCCGAGCTTTGCGCGACCTCCCAGTCAGTCAGACGCAGTCAGACGCACTGTCACTCCTGTTAGCAATGTAGCTAGGCTCAGCATGGCCAATGGTATTTTTTGAGGCTGTAGTTAGATGCGACCAAACTCTTCCGTGTTTTTCCTGTTTACATAGGTTTATATGACCAGTGATATGAAACAAGTTCAGTTAAAAAAATTGAAACGTAGCGATTTTCTATGCTATGGAAAGTCCGCACTATAATGACAGGCGTACTAACACCTTCTGCGCACTTCGGCAGCGCATTGATATCTGAGCTCCGTATCAATGCGCTGCCGAAGCGTGCAGAAGGTGTTAGTACACCTGTCATTATAGTGCGGACTTTCCATAGCATAGAAAATCACTACGTTTCAGTTTTTTTAACTGAACTTGTTTCATATCACTGGTCATATAAACCTATGTAAACAGGAAAAACGCGGAAGAGTTTGGTCGCATCTAACTAAAGCCCCAAAAAATACCATTGGCCATGCTGAGCCTAGCTACATTGCTAACAGGAGTGACAGCGTGTCTGACTGACTGGGAGGTCGCGCAAAGCTCGGAGAGGTACGGAGCAGCTCGTCTCAATTCAGATAAGAGCATATTTCATTATGGAAGTACGGTGGACTGTTCCTTTAAGGAGAGAGCGAGAGCAGAGGAGGGCTCTCCCCAACCAGACACCTGATGTGTGTGTGCATGTCTGTGTGTGTATATGAGAAACCACTGAAAAGTGTAAAAATAAAGAGTTACGAAACTCAGTTCCGGCGTGCCGTCTTCTGTGCTCCTCCCACTCATACAAACTGCCACAAGGTCCTTCCACAACATTTCAGTTGGATTAAGGTCAGGACTTTGACTTGGCCATTCCAAAACATTAACTTTATTATTCTTTAACCATTCTTTGGTAGAAAGACTTGTGTGCTTAGGTTGGTTGTCTTGCTGCAAGACCCACCTTCTCTTGAGATTCAGTTCATGGACAGATGTCCTGACATTTTCCTTTAGAATTTGCTGGTATAATTCAGAATTCATTCTTCCATCAATGTTGGCAAGCTGTCCTGGCCCAGATGCAGCAAAACAGCCCCAAACCATGATACTACCACCAACATGTTTCACAGATGGGATAAGGTTCTTACAGTGGTGCTTGAAAGTTTGTGAACCCTTTAGAATTTTCTATATTTCTGCATAAATATGACCTAAAACATCATCAGATTTTCACACAAGTCCTAAAAGTAGATAAAGAGAACCCAGTTAAACAAATGAGATAAAAATATTATACTTGGTCATTTATTTATTGAGGGAAATGATCCAATATTACATATCTGTGAGTGGCAAAAGTATGTGAACCTTTGCTTTCAGTATCTGGTGTGACCCCCTTGTGCAGCAATAACTGCAACTAAACATTTCTGGTAACTGTTGATCAGTCCTGCACACCGGCTTGGAGGAATTTTAGCCCATCCCTCTGTATAGAACAGCTTCAACTCTGGGATGTTGGTGGGTTTCCTCACATGAACTGCTCACTTCAGGTCCTTCCACAACATTTCAATTGGATTAAGGTCAGGACTTTGACTTGGCCATTCTAAAACATTAACTTTATTCTTCTTTAACCATTCTTTGGTAGAATGAATTGTGTGCTTAGGGTCGTTGCCTTGCTGCATGACCCACCTTCTCTTGAGATTCAGTTCATGGACAGATGTGCTGACCTTTTCCTTTAGAATTCACTGGTATAATTCAGAATTCATTGTTCCATCAATGATGGTAAGCTGTCCTGGCCCAGATGCAGCAAAACAGGCCCAAACCATGATACTACCACCACCATGTTTCACAGATGGGATAAGGTTCTTATGCTGGAATGCAGTGTTTTCCTTTCTCCAAACATAACGCTTCTCATTTAAACCAAAAAGTTCTATTTTGGTCTCATTCATCCACAAAACATTTTCCATTAGCCTTCTGGCTTGTCCTCATGATCTTTAGCAAACTGCAGACGAGCAGCAATGTTCTTTTTGAAGAGCAGTGGCTTTCTCCTTGCAACCCTGCCATGCACACCATTGTTGTTCAGTGTTCTCCTGATGGTGGACTCATGAACATTAACATTAGCCAATGTGAGAGAGGCCTTCAGTTGCTTAGAAGTTACTCTGGGGTCCTTTGTGACCTTGCCGACTATTACACGCCTTGCTCTTGGAGTGATCTTTGTTGGTCGACCACTCCTGGGGAGGGTAACAATGGTCTTGAATTTCCTCCATTTGTACACAATCTGTCTGACTGTGCATTGGTGGAGTCCAAATTCTTTAGAGATGGTTTTGTAACCTTTTCCAGCCTGATGAGCATCAACAACGCTTTTTCTGAGATTCTCAGAAATCTCCTCTCTTCATGCCATGATACACTTCCACAAACATGTGTTGTGAAGATCAGACTTTGATAGATCCCTGTTCTTTAAATAAAACAGGGTGCCCACTCACACCTGATTGTCATCCCATTGATTGAAAACACCTGACTCTCATTTCACCTTCAAATTACCTGCTAATCCTGGAGGTTCACATACTTTTGCCACTCACAGATATGTAATATTGGATCATTTTCCTCAATAAATAAATGACCAAGTATAATATTTTTGTCTCATTTGTTTAACTGGGTTCTCTTTATCTACTTTTAGGACTTGTGTGAAAATCTGATGATGTTTTAGGCCATATTTATGCAGAAATATAGAAAATTCTAAAGGGTTCACAAACTTTCAAGCACCACTGTATGCTGGAATGCAGTGTTTTCCTTTCTCCAAACATAACACTCGTCATTTAAACCAAAAAGTTCTATTTTGGTCTCATCTGTCCACAAAACATTTTTCCAGTAGCCTTCTGACTTGTCCACATGATCTTTAGCAAACTGAAGACGAGCAGCAATGTTCTTTTTGGAGAGCAGTGGCTTTCTCCTTGCAACCCTGACATGCACACCATTGTTGTTCAGTGTTCTCCTGATGGTGGACATGAACATTAGCCAATGTGAGAGAGGCCTTCAGTTGCTTAGAAGTTACCCTGGGGTCTTTTGTGACCTTGCCGACTATTACACACCTTGCTCTTGGAGTGATCTTTGTTGGTCGACCACTCCTGGGGAAGGTAACAATGTTCTTGAATTTCCTCCATTTGTACACAATCTGTCTGACTGTGGATTGGTGGAGTCCAAACTCTTTAGAGATTGTTTTGTAACCTTTTCCAGCCTGATGAGCATCAACAACACTTTTTCTGAGGTCCTCAGAAATCTCCTTTGTTCATGCCATGATACACTTCCACAAACATGTGTTGCGAAGATCAGATTTTGATAGATCCCTGTTCTTTAAATAAAACAGGGTGCCCACTCACACCTGATTGTCATCCCATTGATTGAAAACACCTGACTAATTTCACCTTCAAATTAATGCTAATCCTAGAGGTTCACATACTTTTGCCACTCACAGATATGTAATATTGGATCATTTTCTTCAATAAATAAATTGCCAAGTATAATATTTTTTGTCTCATTTGTTTAACTGGGTTCTCTTTATCTACTTTTAGGACCTGTGGGATAATCCGATGTTGTTTTAGGTCATATTTATGCAGAAATATAGACAATTCTAAAGGCTTCACAATCTTTCAAGCACCACTGTGTATACACACATACACACACACACAAAGTTCCTTCATATAAAATGTAGACTGGAGACCAGGTATAAAATGAATGAATGAATGAATGAATGAATGAACCCTTTATTGTCACTTAGTCACAAGTACCAGCGAAATTAGCCATCAACCCGTCCGTAAATATACACATACGTACAATTGACACAGGAGGAGTAGACAGGACAGGAAGACAGGGATGAAAAATACAGAGTAACACGAACGGAGGGGAGGAGAAAAAAAGCAATCCCCACACTATGCTCCTGTGGGGAGTACAGTGTGGGAACATTAAAAAAACATGTCAGCACATAAGCACAAAAATAACACAGTACACTTTACAACATGAAAACTCGGGACTCGAGGGGGAAGGGAGTGAGGGAGGGGGAGATCATGGGAGGGGTAAGGGGGGGAGGGGTGCCCGGTGAGGCTGCGGCCAAGCCGGCTCCCGATAACAATGTGTTTTTTGTTAAATGTACCGTCAAAATCGTCTTTAAGAATCGCATACAACAGGAGTACATTATTGGGACTTAGGAACAACAACATTACAAAGGATTTGTCCGGAGTTAACTTCGCCACGGATCGTGAAACTCTTCTCGGTCTAGGAATAATGACCCAAGAAAACGGCCCCTCTGAGGCAGCGGGCTCCCCCTCCACCACCAGCCGAAACTGGAAGCAGCAGAAGCGGCAGTGGAGACTGAGCATACGCCGGAGGAGAAGGCGAGGTTGCCGAGCAGGCATCACACACCGATTGAAAAGAAACCCTCACAAAACAGCACTACCATCTATTCTCCTATCAAACGTCCGCTCATTGGAAAATAAAATGGACTATCTCAAGCTGGATTTAACCACACAAAGAAACATGAGAGAATGCAACATGATCATCCTTACTGAGACGTGGCTTCACAACAACGTTCCGGACAGCACCATTAAACTGGATGGGTTTACAACATTCCGCGCGGACAGAAACCACGCCAGTACGGGTAAATCTCGAGGAGGTGGTGTGTGCATTTACACAAATAACAACTGGTGTACAAACGCTGCAGTTATTACAAGTCACTGCTCAGAGAACATTGAGTTTTTAAAACCCTTTGGTGACTGACCCCTTGAAAATGGTTCCTCCAGGAACCATGACGTTTCAGTTGTCAAGACAAAGGAAAAACTAAAATACAAATACAAATACAAGAGCATTTTGTTTTGTGCACAAGAGCATTGTGACGTATCTTTCTGTTTTTGTATTTTAGTTTTTCCGTTGTCTTGACAACTGAAACGTCATCGTTCCTGGAGGAACCATTTTCAAGGGGTCAGTCACCAAAGGGTTAACCCTCAACTGCCGTCCATTCTACCTGCCGCGAGAATTCAATACCGTCAACATCACAGCTGTTTACATCCCCCCCAGCGCCAACACAAAAGAAGCGCTCTCCATTCTGTACAAGTCTGTGAGTACACTACAAAACACACACCCGGACTCGGTCTGCATAATCACTGGCGATTTTAATCAGGCCAATTTGAAATCAGTAATGCCACACTACCACAAGTGTGTGAACTTTGCAACAAGGGGAGAGAACACACTTGACCAGGTATACACCAACATCAGACATGCCTTCAGAGCTGTTCCCCACCCCCAACTGGGTTCATCAGACCATCTCTCTGTTATGCTAATCCCAGCCTACAGACCTCTGTTGACGAGAAGCAAGCCAACTGTGAAACAGATCAGGGCCTGGCCAGAGGGCTCCATAGCAGCTCTACAGGACTGTTT
The DNA here is from genome assembly GCF_027579695.1 of Neoarius graeffei. NCBI lineage: Eukaryota > Metazoa > Chordata > Actinopteri > Siluriformes > Ariidae > Neoarius > Neoarius graeffei. Next base: position 20,503,193 of record NC_083571.1, read on the forward strand.
TGAATGCACAGACTGGTCTGTTTTCAGGGAGGCGGCCACCACCAACCAGGATGTCAACCTCACCGAATACACAGACTCTGTAACTGGATACATAACAAAATGCATGGAAGATGTAACCATCACCAAGGACATTACAGTGAGAGCAAACGAAAAACCCTGGTTCACCAGGGAGGTATGTGAGCTCCTAAGGGCACGCAACGTTGCTTTCAAGTCTGGGGACAAGGAGGCCCTAAAGTCTGCCAGGGCCAACTTGCACCGCGGCGTGAGAGCAGCCAAGCGTGCATATGGACAAAAAATCAATCCGCACTTCACTGATACGAAGGACCCAAGACGCCTGTGGCAAGGCATCCAGTCAGTCACAGACTACAAACCAACCCCCCCACCGTGTGAGGACAACACAGACTTCCTCAACTCACTGAACACTTTCTTCAGCTGGTTTGAAGAAAATAACACTACAACACCTACAAAAACCCCCATCAACCCAGACAGCACAACACTTCAACTGGACTCAGCAGACGTGAGGAGGACCCTACTCAAGGTGAACCCCAGGAAAGCTGCAGGCCCAGACAACATACCCGGGCGCTTGCTCAGAGACTGTGCGAACTCACTCACGGAAGTCCTCATAGATATCTACAACATCTCTCTGAATCAAGCCATCATACCAGCAAGTTTTAAAGCCACCACTATTGTACCACTACCCAAGAAGTCACCAGCATCATCACTGAACGACTATAGACCCATAGCACTCACTCCCATCACAATGAAGTGCTTTGAGAGACTGGTTAAAGCCCACTTAATATCCACCCTCCCCACTACTCTGGATCCATACCAATTTGCCTACCGCCCCAAGCGCTCCACTGATGATGCCATAGCAATAGCACTCCACCTCTGCCTGGCTCATCTGGAGAACAAAAACAGTCACGCACGGATGCTGTTCATTGACTTCAGCTCTGCGTTCAACACTGTCATCCCCCAACATCTGGTGAACAAGCTGAGTGAAATAGGCATCAGCACTTCACTGTGCAACTGGCTGCTGGACTTTCTAACAAACAGACCGCAGACAGTCAGAGTTGGAAACAACTCCTCAGCGACCACCATCATAAACACTGGGGTGCCGCAAGGATGTGTGCTGTCCCCCCTGCTGTTTACACTGATGACCCACGACTGCTGTGCCAGATTTGAAACGAATCACATCATCAAATTTGCAGATGACACAACAGTGGTGGGCCTCATCAAAGACAACGATGACTCAGCATACAGAGAGGAGGTACAGCTACTCATCAACTGGTGTGAGAGGAACAATCTGTGTCTCAACGTCAACAAAACAAAAGAAATTACTGTGGACTTCAGAAAAAAACAACCAACACACATCCCACTGATCATCAATGGCAGTGCAGTGGAGTCTGTGAAAAGCACAAAGTTCCTGGGAGTGCACATCACAGATGACCTCTCATGGACTACCAACACCACCGCCCTGGTCAAGAAGGCGCAGACACGACTCCACTTCCTGCGGAGGATGAGAAGAGCCGACCTCCCCACATCTGCACTCACCACATTTTACAGGGGTGCCATTGAGAGCATCCTGACCAGCAGCATCTCTGTCTGGCACGGCAGCTGTCTAGCTGCAGACAAGAAGGCGCTGCAGAGGGTGGTGAGGACAGCAGAAAAGATTATCAGGTCACCCTTACCAGCCATTCAGGATCTGTACACTTCACACTGTTCCAAGAGAGCGATGAACATTATCAAAGACCCCACTCACCCAGCACATAAACTGTTCTCCTTACTGCAGTCAGGGAAGCGCTACCGCAGTGTGCAGTGCCGCACAAGCAGACTGGGAAACAGCTTCTTTCCACAAGCTGTCAGACTCCTCAACTCACTGAGGAAAACTACATGAACATTCCAAAGATACCAAGAACATTCCATGAACATTTATTCACCATGCCCTTGCACCTTACCCTTCGCACCTTATATACTGCATCTATACTGCAGGACTCTACCTATACGACGACTGATTGTACTCTCTGCTGCTGCTGCTGCTGCTGCTGGTGTGTGTGTGTGTGTGTGTGTGTGTGTGTGTGTGTGTGTGTGTATTTATTGTCCATCAGTATGTCTTATTATTGCACAGTGTGTGTGTGTGTGTGTGTGTGTGTGTGTTTTCACTGCAGTGTGTGTGTGTGTGTGTGTGTTTTACTGCAGTGTGTGTGTGTGTGTGTGTGGGTGGGTGTGTGTGGAGGTGATTTTTATCAATAGTATATGTATGCTTAGTTAAACTTGCACATTGGAGACTGGTCAAACGCAATTTCAAACTTCTGTGCTAACCCTGTTACATAGATTTTTGACAATAAAGTACACTTGACTTGACTTGACTTGTATAGGTAACCCAGTGCAAACAAGCAATCCAGTCCTGCAGCCAAAGACAGTGCTTACCCACTTGTCCCACTGGGGGTAAAAGCAGCGACCGTGGGAAGTGGGGGAAGGAATACGAGAGAGTCTCACTGCAGTAATCTTCGGGGGAGTTGTTGTCCCAGCAACGGCCGTGGCCAAGGCCAGTGCTGTCTGAGGGAGCCGAAAGCAGATAAGATTGGGATTGTTTGGTCTTGGGGCGAGTAGACACATTCCTTTACACGACTACTCTGTTTGTCCATTCTGGTCTCCGAATCAATCCATTTTCCTTTGTAAAGCCAAAAGCTTCTCCATGATGTTATCCATGTTGCGGTTCAAGTTCTGAATAGCCACAGTCTGAGTGCCGACAGCTCTGCCCACCACTTCAATCATGTCTGGCAGCTTTATGGGTCTTTGGACAGCTGTCACCGTTTTCTGATTTCTTCGATAAACCAGGGCAATGCCTAATCCAATCAGCAAAAGTCCTGTAATCATGGTTCCAAATAGGTAGATGTCTTCAATGTCCTCCACAGAAAGAACCGCCAGGCACATGACCCGCCACCTCTCCCACACATCCATCGTGTAGCCAGCTGCAAACGTTCCAGCAGGACAGGCTGGTTCTCCCGAACCCAGGCTTCTCGTCAAGAAGATTGTGTCAATTACATGAAGAGACCAGTTTATCAATTCCATGATTTTCAGTTTGGAGAGCAGTGCGGAGATAGTCTCTCAAAAGTATAGACAATAGACAGACAAAACAGCAGAAGCAGGGAAGATAAGGGAAGGGAGAGGCAGAGAAATGTGACCACCTTCCGTGAGAGCATGGAGAATGCAGATTACGTAGGCAGACTGAATACAAAAAGGCATGCAACCAACAGCAGTTTGTAAAATTCAAAAGTCTCAATATAGTTGTTTTACTAATCATAATTTTTCATGTTACTGCATGGTCTCTATAATACTTCATTAAGGCAGTGAGCAGTTTCAACAAACTTGCTACAGTGCAATTCATAAAAAAAGAAATGAAAACACAATATTAAATTATTTTGCAATTCTTGTTTCCTTGCCAATATATTTTAAATAGATTGATGTTGCTTGTTACCTGTTAATAATATTCAGACATAGAGACTGGGAACCCCCCAGCAATACACTCTTGCGAGCAAGAGCTTAATGCACGAGCAGCTGACCTGAAATTGAAGATGGGAACAAAGCTGAACTCCTTGAACCACCATGCCCAACTACCATGACTATGTGAAGAACCTCCTGAAAATCTTCTAGAAGATGTGAATGCAGCCATCACTGTGGCCATCACTTAGACCACCAAGCTGATATACATCACAGGGACAGTGATCCTGGAAATGCTTGGCTATACAATGGACACTAACCATAAGGTGCAATATTTACCATGGAAAAGAAGGTTAGAGGATAAGCTCAAGGTGACCAGGAGAGAAGTTAGCCAGCTATCAGAACTCCAGAAAGGTATGACAAGGAAAGAGCTACCTAAGAAATATAGCAAGCTGTCCATACCTGAGGCCCTAGAGACTACCAAACAAAGACTTACAGCCTTGGCTACCTATCTAAGGAGGTAAAGCAAAGCTGAAGCCAGGAGAATAAATTGGATGTTCTCCACTCAACCATCAAAGGTGTACACCCAGTGGCAGGGTAATAACAGCATGCTTGTGGATGTGATTCACCTGGAATGGCTGACTGAACAGTCCTGATCCTGAAGGACTGACAGAAGGGAACAAAATACTTCTATTTATTTATTTATTTATTTATTTATTTTTTATTTTACCAACTTTATTGGACTGTTACAAAATAAACATAAAAAAGAAATAAACATAAAAATAAACATAATAAAGTAAGTCAGCCCAAAGGGGAGAACGCGAATGGGTGACCCATGCAAGGCGTTTCCCCGAAGGTACAAAAGAGAAAAATTATACAATTAAAATTAGACTAAATTGATCTGTGGCAGCCACAGTCACGGTACACAGACCAAGTACATGAAAAGTCCGTATTATAGGTGGAGGTCAGTAATTCAAAGTACAGTTCTAACAGGGATGATTTGAAAACAGGGAGGCTATGGAATTTATCTGGGGAAAAATATTTACATACATAGTTCCATGGTTTAACAATCCTATTGAAGAATGAGGCCTGATAAATTGAAGTTCTGCAGTGTGCAGATTTTAAAATTAATTTCGGATTTTGGGCCCTAGACCGGTCATGAGTTACAAAAGACACGTAGTGGTTTATGTTCAAATCTGTTTGGCCATTAATGCATTTATATACAAAGACTAAGTCTCTAATCTCCCTATCATAAGTAAGAGGAAGCAAGTGCATGCTTCTGAGTCTGTCTGTGTAAGTAGCATCCCCAATACGCTGTTGTAGTATCCAGCGCGTTGCACGTCATTGGACTCTCTCTAACAGGCTTCTAAGGTTGACACTAGCAGGGGGCCATACTTCAGATGTGTAACAGAGCTGTGACATGACGAGAGACAAATATAAAGTCCTCCTCACTTGAATTTCCATCAGCAAGGGACAGGATCTTTTTAGAAAGCCAAGCATCCAGTTAGCCTTGTTGACTATTGAGCAGACGTGCGAATCCCATTTTAAATTACTTGAAATAACCACGTCCAGGTCTTTTTTCTTCGTCAACTCATTGAAGGCACGTGCTGCCCAGGTGGTGGTCGTGAATGATTGGAGGTTTTTTCCGCGTGACGGTCAATATTTTGCACTTGTTGGCATTATACTGCATGTTCAATTCATAACTCCACCCCTCGGCATTGGCTAGATCGTGCTGTAATTGCTCACTGTCTTCGGATGTCAGGATAGTGCGAAAAAGTTTTGTGTCGTCTGCATATAGAGCGACTCCAGTTTCTTTATCTACGACCTCGGGAAGATCATTGATAAAAATAGTGAAAAGCACAGGACCAACCAGGCTGCCCTGAGGCACACCGGAGGTCACGGGCAGAGGCTTAGAGACCGTGCCATCAATTACCACTCTTTGTGTTCTTCCCCCAAGATAATCTCAAAACCACTCTAGCAGACACCCATCGATACCGTACCATTTCAGCTTTTCGACCAGGATAATATGGTCAACACAGTCAAAAGCTTTTTCGAAGTCCAGATATAAAATGTCCGATTGTTTGTTTTTGTCTAGAGCTTCACCAATTTTGTGACGTACAGACAGAAGTTGTGTGACGCACGAGCGACTGCGCACAAAGCCATGCTGGAGTGATGTTATTAGTCGTGAGATGTGATCATAAAGTCTGTTGCAAACAGAGCGCTCCAAAACTTTACTTACAACTGGAAGCAAAGAGATAGGTCTATAATTTGCAGCAGGCTCCTTTGAGTCCTTCTTGTGAACAGGAGTGATGTCGGCACATTTCCAGTTTGAAGGAAAGCGCCCAGTTTTTAAGGAGCGATTAAATAAATCACAAAGACTTGGAGCTATTTGTGAGCTACACTCCTTTAGAATACGAGCAGGAATTCCATCAGGATCGGTGGCTTTTGTTACATCTAGATTTGATAGACAGTAATGCACTTCGTCGACGGTTAACATTATTTCAGCTATTTTTTCATCTGATCTCAAGGACATGTATAACCGCAAAATGCTTTGTCTGAACTGGGAGAAGTGAAAACGGAACAGAAATAGTTGTAAAACATTTCCGCTTTATCTGCGGGCTTACTAGTGCTTTGACCATTGTGAGTAATCACAGCATCTGTATTTGAGTGATGGTGCAGAATTGCTTTGTGATAGCTCCAAAACAGTTTTGGGTTGTCCCGAAAAGATCCTTCAATCCTAGCCAAATAGTCACGATGTTTACATTTAACTAGAGTCTTGAGATCATTGCTAATATTTTGAAGTTTTTGTTTACGTTTGGATGTTTTGTTTTTTCTAAAGTTTTTTAGCACTTGATTTTTCTTTTGCATAAGATACCTGACCTCACCGTCAATCCAGGGCGGAGTGTTTCTATCGCATATGATTTTAACTGGCACACATTCTTCTACCACAGTTAGAAACAAATTTTTCCAGTGAGTCCAGGAATTATCGACATCGTCCGATAGAGATAATTCAAGTGAGACCAGTTCCAGGCGTCTTCTGAGATCATCAAAATCGGCTTTACTGTAGTCGTACATCTTACGGCACACAGTTTTGGATCGTGTAAATTTTAGTCTTATGAAGAACTCTATCAGATAGTGATCCGAGGGAAATCCGCTTTCAGCTGGAGTGTATGTTGTTACATCTTCAATAACCTCCGGAAAGTTACACAGCAACAGATCTAATTTGTTTCCCGCTATGTGAGTTGGTCCCTGAATGAATTGATGAAAGAAATTATCCTCCATAAGAGTATGAAACGCCTCGTCTACCGAAGATACACCCATGTTTGCTTGGGTAGATTCGTCCGGAGACCAGATGACAGAAGGAAGATTGACGTCTCCGATGAGAATAAAACAAGCTGTCTCGGGTGCCTCTTGCAAAGAGAGGTTGAGCTCATGTACTGTAGATCCTCAGGCCCCAGTTCAGGATGATAAAATGCATAAAGAATAACCGGTGAATTATTGTCCTTATAGAGCTCAACGACTATGAACTCAGCATTGTCTCTCTCTAGTTCTTGTCGGCGTTGAGTCTTGATTTCGGGGTTAACTGCAATAAGTACACCCCCACCAGTTTTGTTTACTCTATCCTTGCGAAAGATAGTGTATCCTGTAAAAATCTCCAAAGATAAGACTGACTCAACCAGCCATGTTTCACTAATGCAAACCACGTCGTACGAATTTCGGTAGACCAACTCTTGCAGAATGGCTAGTTTGCATATTTTACGTGGAGGGTTCTCTTCGAGTGGAATGAAAGCCTTGACACTTCTAGCATTTAAATATAGCGCGCTTAAACCACACTCAGATGGAGCATTAGATGGGCCAGGGTTGGGGCTCACGTCTCCTCCGAGCAAAAGCACGCCACTAGCGAATAACTTGAGAGCACGAGATCTTGAATTGAGTGACAGTGAATCCAAAATGGCCGACTGACGGTGGAGATCCAAAGCAAAGTAGGCTTCTGATCCATGTGGCAAATAGGCAGCATGTGACGGGCTGCCAAATAAAACAGAACGTAGATGGTATGTTTGCAGAGGATTTCACAGAGGTGTTTTACATCTGGCTAAAACTGTTAACGCACACAATGTGAGACAAAGCGGAGCTAGGAAACTGGTTTTCGGCATTTTTTTGTGTTCAGTGTAGAAACAGGAAGTTCTTCCCCTTCTTCCCCTCTTCTTCTTGTACTTGTACATTTTGTTGTGGTGCTTTTTACACATCCATGGTTTCCTCTGCTTGGCTCTCAGGGTGTTGATCTTGGAGCAGCCATCATAAACACAGCGCTTCGGCGCACTCTCGTCGCATGGCTCGGCCGGGCTTGGGGCGCTCTCCCTTGGCTCGGCTGTGTCCAGCACATTGCTTTCATTTAGCCGTGATTACTAACACTGGCCCCTCGGCGGTGTGTATGACCTATTCCTATGCCATACTTGAGGTCTTAAGGCATTTAAAAGCAAGGCCATGGTTCTGCGTATCTCCTGTAAGTACATTGCTCCAGGGCACTTCAGCCCGAGACCAGCCCATGTTACCCTAAAATACTGCCTGATAACCTACCTCTGCACAACATGGAAGCTCCTGTCAGGCATCATAACAAATAAGATGAGTTGGCATATGACTCAATACATGAGTGAGGCCCAGAAAGGAATTGGTAGGAACACCAGAGGAGCAAAACATTACCTACTCATAGACAGTGCAGTAGCTCCAGACTGAAGAACCAGACATACCAATCTGCACACTGCCTGAATTGATGCACAAGAAAGCCTATGACTTGATGCCCCACACATGGATCCTGGAATGCTTGAAACTGTACAACATCAACAGGACTCTCAGACCCTTAATCAAGAACTCAGTGAGGCTGTGGAAAACAACCCTAGAGGCCAAGTTCAAGCCAATAACACACGGCACCATCAAGTGTGGCATATACCAAGGAGATGCCCTGTCCCTGCTGCTGTTCTGCATAGGACTGAAGTCCCTCAGCTAGATCATCACCAAGTGCGGCCATGGATACAGACTGCAAAATGGAGAAACCATCAGCCTCCTCTACATGGATGACATCAAGCTGCATGCCAGGTCTGAGTAAGGCTGCTGGGCCATAGAAGGTTCACGCTGCACGCTGCATGCTGCACGCTACATGCTACATGTTCACGTGAAGAACCGGACCCTGGGCCATTAAACTTCATGCTTGGATGTTCACGTGTTGCGTCTGTTCTACTTTGACCGAGTAACCAACAATACGGACTCTTCGGATGACGACGATTGCCTCATTCTGCTTTTACTGAGACAGAGGAAGAGAAAAAGGAACAGAATTTGGAGCCGAGAACACTTCCTTCTGAGAGAAACCCGTGGTGAATTTCACTGAACATTCTATAATCTGCTTGACAATCCCGATGAAGAACTATTTTTCAATTATACCATTCAATTATATTTTTTCTGAAGTTTTCCCCTGAAAGCATAGAGTTATCTCCCTAGACCCGTTCTGATTGGCTGGCGCGGCGGTGACCGCATGCATTGACTGGAATTTCCATCTTCACGCCTAGAAAAAAGTGTGCATGTTCATTTCACGCTTCACGCGTGAAGTGTGCAGCGTGCAGCGTGCAACGTGAATGCCGTTCTATGGCCCAGAGCAAGTCATGCTACATTTGTCCACTTTTCTTTACATGCGTGTAGCATGTAGTGTGCAGCATGCAGCGTGCAGCGTGAACCTTCTATGGCCCAGCTGCCTAAGACATCAACTAACTAATCCACACCACCAGGATCTACAGCAGTGACACTGGAATGTCATTTGGACAATATAAGTGTGCCCGGATGATAACACGGAGAGGGAAAGCAGTCAGAACTGAGGGGTGGCTACCAGATGGAATAATAGGAGACATGGAAGACAGTTACAAGCACCTTGGAATCCTGCAGGCAAATGGCAACCATGAAGAGGCCACTAGGAAAGCAGCAACAGCCAAATACAGAGGGTAAGGCAAGTCCTGAGAAGTTAGCTGAATGGGAAGAACCAGGCATGGACCATCAACACCTATGCCCTGCTGGCATAATAAGCTGACTGAAGGAGGAGTGAGAGGCCACCGACATCAGACAAGGAAACTCCTGATGCACAGAGGGTTTCACCCCAAGTCCAGCATCCTAAGGCTGTATGCTATGAGGAATGAAGGAGACCAAGGACTAGTGAGTGTCAGAGCCACTATCCAGGATGAAACAACAAAGATCCACAAGTACATCAGGAAGATGGCCCCAAATGATGAAATGCTTAGTGAATACCTCAGGCAGCAGAAACCAGAGAAGGATATGCAAGAGGAACCATCATAAAAAGACAAACCACTGCACAGGATGTATCACTGGCAGATAAAAGAAGTGGCTAATACTGAAAAATCCTACAAGTGGCTGGATAAAGCTGGACTGGAAGACAGCACAGAGGCACTAATCATATCTACACAGGAAGGCCCTAAGCACAAGATCAATAGAGGCCGGGGTCTACCACAAGAGGCAGGACCCCAGGTGCAGACTGTGCAAAGATGCCCCTGAGATAATCCAACACAGAAAAGCAGGGTGTAAGATGCTAGCAGGAAGCGCATACATGGAACACCATAACCAAGTGGCTGGCATAGTGTATAGAAACATCTGTGCTGAGTATGGACTGGAAGTCCCAAGGTCAACATGGGACACATATCTGAAAGTGGTTGAGAATGACTAAGCTAAGATCCTGTGGGACTTCCAGATACAGATGGACAAACTGGCAATGGCATGGTAGTGGTGGACAAACACCCCATGTGCACAGGTTACACAGCCGACCACGATATAACTGCTCCTGACCATCACAGAAGTGTGAACAGCATGCCTGAGCACTTCTCTGGCAGTCGCACAGCAGTCACTGAGTGTTATACAGGTGTTATGTGAGTAGCACTGAACTGACGCTCAATCACACATCTCATAAATAATGTGGTAAACAACACATTTCCTGATTATTTAGCATTCTTTGCATGAGTTTCAAGCTGTCAACTTTTTTTATTATTCCTATTTTTTTGCAATTATTCATACATATTAGAATCCTATTTAACCGTTCTATTTCTGAATTATGAAAGCGCCTCTATCACTGTATGTAACGCGGCTGTGACAAACCAGATGCTCATGGATTAAGAATAAACTCAAGGTTTTAATAGACACAATGAGAGAAGACAATGTACGATATTTAGGCCAGGTCAATATCGGGAAATCCAACAAAGTAGTGAGGGCTAGACAAATCAAGGTCATGAAACGGGCAATAATCTGAGAACCAGAAATCAGGAAAACACAGGCAAGATAAACACAAGGGCTAGGCAAATCGGAGTCGAGAAACAGGCAAAGATCAAGAAACCGGGAAGCGAGAGAAACGAGCAGATAAAAACAAGGGCTAGGCAAAACAGGAAGAAACCGGGAGGCAAAAAGGGTCATACACGGAAACACAATCAGAAATATAAATGCTCAGTAGGCTCACGGAAATGCGGAGGCAACACTGTGCAAGGAACAAAACAAACAGAAGGGTATAAATACAGACATTAACAAAAAAGGTACAGATGATGACAGTTAGAACTCAGGGGAGCCACTCCTAGGAAGTGGCTCGGGGTTGGCTGATGGAGTGCACGTGGCAGTGTCAGGTGTGTGAGTGGGATTGTGGGAAGTGGAGTCCAGAGTGTTAGATGAGCCCAGGACCGTGACAGTACCCCCCCCCCCCCCAGGAGTCCAAGAAGGCTGAGGGACGAGGGCAACCACAACGACCACCACCCATGCTGCCAGGAACACTCCTGAGTGAGCAATCAGAACTGCCACGGTGCTGGACAGAGGGTCATCACTGCGGACGACCTCTGGGACCACTGCTGTGCAGACTGCCAGGAGGGCTGGACCCATGGTGCCTTGGATGGCCCCTAGACCAAGGTGCAGGCTTCTCTGGATGATGCTGATGGAAATCCTCCACCAACCCTGGATCCAGGATATCTCTTTCGTGAACCCAGCTACACTCCTCGGGCCCATAGCCCTCCCAGTCCACAAGGTACTGCAGTCCTCCTCTCCTTCTGGAGTCCAGCAACCGGTGGACAGCATACACCGGGGTACCTTCTACGTCCACCAGAGGTGGGAGTGTGACATTAGGTGTGGCCTCGTCCAACATCCGTTGGATGAAGCCACAATGGTTTGGGACAACAGGTTTCAAGAGAGACAAATGAAAGGAGTTAGAAACACGGTAATGCACAGGCAGATCCAATTTGTATGTAACTTCATTGATTCGCTGGAGAATTTTGAACAGTCCTATGTATCTAGGTAATAACTTTCTACCTCCCTCAGGAAACCTGAAGTCCCGGGTTGACAGCCACACTCAGTCCCCAGGGAGGGAGGTAGGGGTGTCCCCTCTATGGCGATCAGCCATCCTCTTATGTCGGCAGAGGGCATTCTCGATCTGCTAATGGGTCTGTTCCCAGACCTGCTCACTCCGTTGCATCCAACTGTTCATGGCCAGGTTGTCAGAGGGTGTGGCCGACCATGGCATTAAGGGGGGTTGGTAACCCAGCATGCATTGAAAGGGTGTGAGGCCTGTAGCAGAGCTGATTAATGAGTTTTGGGCTATTTTGGCCCAGGGCAAATAGTCCGACCAATCGGCTGGGTTTTCATGACAATATAGTCTCAAAAACTTTCCCAGTTCCTGGTTAACCCTCTCACATTGACCATTAGACTGGGGGTGGCAACCGGAAGTGAGGCTGACGTTAACCCCCAGTCCCTCAAAGAAAGCAGACCAGACATGTGAGGTGAATTGGGGCCCATGATCAGACACGATATCTTCTGGGATACCAAATAGATGAAACACATGATTAAAAAGGGTTTCAGCTGTCTGAAAGGCAGTGGGTAGGCTAATGAAGGGAACAAATCTAACTCCACATGAGAACCTGTCTACATTGGTCAGAATGACCATGTAATTCTGTGAGGGGGCAGGTCAGTGACAAAGTCTACCACTACATATGACCATGGACGACAAGGGACAGGCAAGGGCATGAGGTTACTGGCAGGGAGGGTTTTGGGTGTTTTACATTTAGAACAGGTGGTGCACGAGGAGACAAACCTATGGATATTGGATAACATATTCTCCCATCAATATCTGCCAGATAATAACTGGTGCGTACATGTCTCACCAGGATGGCCAGATGACAGAGAGGAATAGGCCCAGGTAATTAACTTATCCCAGCATTGAGTATATTTACTACCTACGGGACAGGAGTGACAGATAGTTCTCAGTTGATCTCTTCATCTATTTCCCATCTAATGGGGGAGACTAAAATGGATGGGGGTAGTACATTGACTGCCTCCGAGGAGGCTTTGGGACTGGGATATATGCGGGATAGAGCATCTGCTTTAGTATTACGGGAACTGGGGCGATAAGAGATGGAAAAATTGAACCAGGAAAAGAAGAGGGACCACCAGGTCTGACGAGGGTTGAGCCGTTTAGCTGACCGTAAATATTCTAGGTTTTTATGATCTGTTAACATGAGGAAGGGATGTGTCGCTCCCTCTAGCCAATGGTGCCACTCTTTGAAAGCTAATTTTATAGCCAGCAATTCTCTATCCCTGATACCGTAATTACATTCAGCAGAGGTCAGTTTGTGGGAGTAGAAGGCGATGGGATGTAGTTTACAGGGGTCACCTATGCGCTGGGACAGCACCGCCCCAGTGCCTACCTCAGAGGCGTTCACCTCCACCATGAAAGCCTGAGTGGGATCAGGATGCTTCAGGATGGGGGCAGAGGTGAAAGCTACCTTGAGGGCTTCGAACGCCTCCTGCGCCTGGGGTTCTACAAGAGTCTCTTGATCTTTCCCTTCAATAAGGTGGTAAGGGGAGCTGTGAGACTGCTGACCTTACGAATGAATCGATGGTAGAAATTAGCAAACCCAAGAAATCGTTGGAGCTCTTTTATGGACGTAGGGATGGGCCAAGTTGTTACAGCTCTCACTTTCTCATCGTTCATAACGACACCTTCCGGACTGATGACATAACCTAAGAAGGAGGTAGAAGAGAGATGAAACGCACACTTCTCTCCTTTAATGAACAACTGATTCTCAAGCAGATGCGTGAGGACGGAACGGACATGACGAATATGGGTTTCAAGATTCGGGGAGTCAATCAAAATATTGTCGATGTATGCAATGACATATTTGCCAAGCATGTCCTGGAGTACGTTATTAATGAACGCCTGAAATAAAGATGGGGCATTGCGCAACCCAAAGGGCATTACCAAATACTCATAGTGCCCCCCTCGTAGTGAGAAATGTTGTTTTCCATTTGTCACCTTCCTTTATACAGACTAGGTTATAAGCACTTCTTAAATCAAGTTTCGTAAAGATATGTGCTCCACAAAGTTGTTCTAGTGCTATGGGAACTAAGGGCAACGGGTAAGAATACGGTTTCGTGACTTGGTTTAACCCACAATAGTCAATGCAGCGCCAAAGTCCCCCATCTTTCTTGCTGACAAAAAGAACCCTGCAGTGGTGGGGGAAGTAGAAGGATGGATGAAACCCTGTTGTAAGGCCTCCTGAATATACTCCTCCATAGCTCTCTCCTCTCCCTGAGTAAGTGGGTAAACCCTAGATTTAGGTGGGACCGCACCATCTAGTAACTCAATAGAACAGTCATATTCTCTATGAGGGGGAAGTTTGGTAGCATTCTTTTTACTAAACACTTCTAGCAAATCACTGTATTCGGGAGGCATGGAAACTATGACATTGTCATTGGGGCTTTCTATATTGGTAGACGACACCAGAGCTGTGGGAAGTGTGAGACAATGATCATAACAGTAACTGGACCACAAGAGTATTTCCTTGTCAGACCAGGATATGATGGGGTTATGTTTTTTGAGCCAAGACAAACCTAAAATAATTGCATACTCACAAGCATTTAGTAAAAAAAAAAAAAAGAATCTTTTCGGAATGCAAAGCACTGAAAGTCATATTAATAGGTTTCGTGACCCGGGTAATAAGTCCCTCTCCAACTGGGTCCCCATCGATAGCCGTCAGTCTCAGTGGTGACTCCAGTGGCTCCACGGGAATCTGGAGTTGCTCCATCAGCTCAGCGTGGATAAAATCCCCCTCAGCTCCGGAATCAATGAGTGCTGAAAACACACAGACAGACAGGGGGCAGTTAACTGTGTCACAGGCAGGAGGAAGGACTTGGAAACCAGCCACTTAGTGGGTGCACTCACCACATTAGCGCATGGAGCAGGCTCCACACGCTTTCCCAGGGTTGGTGCCAAAGTGCTGCACTGGCGGATTTAACAGTCACGTAGGAGGTTACCCGCAGCATGTCAGCACAGTATTCTGTAATGCAGCTGTGACAAACCAGATGCTCGCGGATTAAGAATAAACTCAAGGTTTTAATGGGCACAGTGAAAGAAGAATGTACAACAGTCAGGCCAGGTCAATACCGGGAAATCCAACAAAGTAGTGAGGGCTAGACAAATCGAGGTCATGAGACAGGCAATAGTCCAAGAACCAGAAATCAGGAAAACTCAGGCAAGATAAACACAAGGGCTAGGCAAATCGGAGTCGAGAAACAGGCAAAGATCGAGAAACCAGGAAGCAAGAGAAACAAGCAGATAAACACAAGGGCTAGGCAAAACGGGAAGAAACCAGGAAGCAAAAAGGGTCATACATGGAAATGCAATCAGAAATATAAATGCTCAGTAGGCTCATGGAAATGTGGAGGCAATACTGTGCAATGAACAAAACAAACAGAGGGGTATAAATACAGACATAAACAAAAAGGTACAGGTGATGACAATTAGAACTCAGGGGAGCCACTCCTGGGAAGTGGCTCAGGGTTGGCTGATGGAGTGCACATGGTAGTGTCAGGTGTGTGAGTGGGATTGTGGGAAGTGGAGTCCAGAGTGTTAGATGAGCCCGGGAGCATGACACTGTATTTAAATGTGCTATGAAACTGCTTCTGATATTGCACTATATCAGACTTTTTTTTACTATTTTATTACATGTGCAATTTAAAGACCTAATCATGCATTAATTCTTTTGATACTTATCCTACAAAATATTTTTTTACCTCAAATATATAATTATTGATTTTCAGTGCAAAATTTACATGAAAATAAAGCGCTCTCATAGCAATTTATAAAAGCACTATCTTAGCGCTATGCCCATGGTATTGACCTCCAATATTTACTTTTCTAAATGTAGCCTATAGGCCTACAAAATACTAATTTACATGCATGCATGCCTCTACAAATATAACAGGGAGCTTTTATCAGATTCTATATGTGTTGCTCCTTTATAAATATCCACAGTAGGTACAAAACTGTGTCCAGAAAGTGTTCAGGAAATGCTTATGCTGGGTGCTAACTTGTTCCTGGATGCACTATTCTTCTGCATTTGCATAGCACTTTTACAATTATTTTTGGTAAAGGCAACTTGAGGGGGTATTTCCTTAAAACTGGTGCCCTCATGTCATGAAAATATGCTCGATAAATATTCACCCGACTGAAGCGACTCACTATATTGTGTCCTGGGGTGTTCACAATACTTAAGAACCACCTCCTTGTTTAAAGTCGCTCATGCCATAAACATATGCGTGACATGTTGGCGGGCATGTTGAGTCGTTCATTGAGCCATGCCACCAGCCCCCAGGGGGAGGGGCTAACCACAGGGGATTAATGATATGGCCGATTACACCCAACCTCATCCTCAAACTTGCCCTTCATGCCGGTGTTCTTGCATGGTGCAGCAGTGTTCTTGTAGAGCGCAAAAGTGTGCTTGTATAGTGCAGCATATAGTGTTCTTGAAGAGTGGAAAAGTGTTCTTGCAGTTGGACAGCTCGCCAAATAGGGCCAAGCCTAAGCTGCAAACCACCATTAGGCCTAGGGCCTACACTTCTTGAGGTAAGGAGACCCATTTACATCCATTTTAATTATTCCAAAAAAGTTGGAACAAAGTACAAATTGTAAATAAAAACGGAATGCAATGATGTGGAAATTTCAAAATTCCATATTTTATTCAGAATAGAACATAGATGACATATCAAATGTTTAAACTGAGAAAATGTATCATTTAAAGAGAAAAATTAGGTGATTTTAAATTTCATGACAACAACACATCTCAAAAAAGTTGGGACAAGGCCCACATGGCTGTTTACCACTGTGAGACATTCCTTTTTCTCTTTACAACAGTCTGTAAACATCTGGGGACTGAGGAGACAAGTTGCTCAAGTTTAGGGATAGGAATGTTAACCCATCCTTGTCTAATGTAGGATTCTAGTTGCTCAACTTAGAGGTCTGCGCGGGTCAGATTTTTCAGTCCCGCTCCCGCCCGCGCCCACATTGTGCAGTCACACTCCCGCCCGCGCCCGCAAAAAATTATGATTTTCAGTCCCGCTCCCGCCCGCGCCCACAAAAAATTATGATTTTCAGTCCCGCTCCCGCCCGCGCCTGCCATATTTTGTCCTGCTCCCGCCCGCAAATCCCGCATGATGCAGATGTTCGCGCTATTTCTCAGGAAAGTTCTTGTTTTGACACAGCGTGATGGTGCCCCGCCCCCTACTTTGAGTGGATTTGAGCATAAATATCTACAGCTCACGTTCACGTTTGTTATTATTTACCTTGTTTCTGAATTCAGTATGTAGTGTCCCTAATAATAATAATAATAATTAGTGCTGTCAAATCGCACATTTTTATCACATGAGAAACCATTGTAATTCTCTGATCAGCATAAAAAAGTGAATGGGCTTGCTTTGTACCAACGGTGTTTTTTTTTATTGCAAAGCAGAGCTAGCAAGAGGAGTGAACTTCACTCTTCTTCCACTTCACTCAGTGAAGTGATTTACTGCTTGAGTTAGTCTACAACTCAGAGAGACAGGTTACACAGTGACGGTAGGCTTGACATGCTTGATTATAATATAAAGTACACTATTATATTAACTTTAAGTTGTTCGTTGATAAATATTGCATTGAATCTGATCTTTACTGTTTCATCTCACTTAACACATTTCGTACTTTTACACTTTTTCTGCCTGTTGATGCGTCACGCTGTCCAATCAGAGGCGGTCAAATTTGCATATTACAGGAAGGATTTCTGGGATAGCATTGAGTTTACAGACGCTGTCTTCTTAAAACTGAATAAATATTTTAAAAGAGCCAAATGAGCCAGTCTTTTGAACGGCTCTTTTCAAAGAACGGATCACAAAGATGCGGATCCCATCAAAGAGCCATAAATCCCATCTCTACTAGTTTCAAAAGCTTATGAAAAACCTATATCATGTCACAGAGCATTAATCTCACGATAAAAAAAAAATTTATCGCCGTTAAAATTGAGTCAAGTTAACGCGATAACGCGACATTTTTTACAGCACTAATAATAATAATAATAATAATAATAATAATAATAATAAAAGAAGACAGGCGAGCACGTAATTCCAAGTGGAAATTTGGTATATTTATTGTTCAGCCATACAAAACATTAGGCTAACCCAGTTTACATTTGTTAAGCATTTCTAACTAGAATATCCTATAGAATACCCTATAAGCATAGCATATATAAATGTTATAACAAAACACTCCTAGCCTACAACAACAAAAAAATCGACAGTATAGGCTACTGTAGACATTATAGGGCTATGGTTGCACATTTCTAAAACTATTTGGGCTTGAGCCTCCGTGCAAGTGTTAAACTCAATATAACATAGCTGACCTTGTTTGAATATGAATAAGAAAAACGAGAAAATCAGATGCAGGTAAACGAAACAACTAAGCCTATTGCTTAGGATATCGGGTTCTTTGAACAGCTATGGAGAAACAGCAAATTGTTCACTGTTGAGGGCTTCAACATACTGCGCCTTATGCGACCACATATGCTGAACGCGCGCTCGGATGGTGCGCTGGAACCTGGAATGGCCAGTACATGCCGTGCCAGTTTGGCAAGTGTGGGAAAGTCATAGCAGTGATTTTTCCACCACAGCAGGATATCTTTAGATTGGTGTGATTCGGATCCAATGAGTTTCACTTTCAGATAATCATCAATCTCGGAGTTTACAGACTTCGATTCAGCACCCGTAGCACCGACATCCTCCCATTCCTCAAACTCACGAAAAGTGACCTTTTTAGGTGGAGGTGGCTCCATGCTTTCATCAGTTTGGACATCAAACCCCAACTCCTCGGTCATCTCTTTCACAGCTTCCATCATGTATTGTCTTTCATTTGCATTGATCATCCTAAGATGAAGACAGCGATGCTGTCATATGGGCAGAGGTCCGCAGCAACAAAATCAACACATTTCTCCACGGTCTTTGCCTTCAACGCATCTGTCACTTTTGCGTTGTTCCCTCTGAACTCTAACAATTGTTGTCCTTTTAACACAGTACATACATGGCGATTCAGGCCTGATGTACCTGATTTATGGCCGTTGTATGTCAGAACCTTTTGGCACTTATCACAGCAAGCAAAGGGCAGCTGATTTCCATCCGCGTCGTACACGAGTGAGAACGACTTCCAAATGTCCGATTTCAGGACTCTTGACTTTTTAACGGTAAATGTACCTCTTTTTAAACCAGCACTTACTTTTGAAGCACTGTGAGATTCAGTAAAGGAGCTCTGCTCTTCTGCCATGATCGGAGATCTCAAACACGGAAGAGGAAAAGAATCGAGAAACAAACGAGAGATCTTTATCCTCCCCTGGATCAGAATCAGAATTCTGATGACCAGCTCATCTAAGGTGTCATTGAGGCATCATGTTAGTGTGGGTCACTGGAGGCTGGGTGTAAACTGTTAGGACTTGGACTGTTTTGGCCTCTAGAGGCCGCTGTTATTTCCTTTTCGTGTCTTGTTTATTTTGGCCTCTAGAGGCCGCCACTGTTCCTGTGTTTTGTGTTTTTGTTAATTGCCTGTTAGTCCTAATTATCTTCACCTGTGTCCTTAATTAGTTTGTGTATTTATACCCCTGAGTTCAGTCCTCTTGTCACGGAGTCTTTGTGCTGTGATGTTTATCTCCAGTTTCCTTTGTACTGTGTTTTGTGGATCTTCTGAGCTTTTGCATTTTTGCCTTTTTCTTTTTGAATTATACTCTTTGTTTTTGTTTTTTTTTGTTTTGCCCTGGATTGTATATAGTGTACATAGTATAAATAAACCTTTTGTTACTTTTTCTACTTCCGCCTCACGCCTCTGCATTTGAGTCATTCCCCTGGTGGCCTAGTGGGGGTTTGCTGGATCATCACACCAACGAACCAGGTTCGAATCCCAGCAAAACTCTAACATAAACGGCGAGTCATTAGAGTGATCAAAGGATTTCCCGTTAGGGTGATCAATGGCAAATTTAAGATGCCATTCCTCACTCAATCTGGCAATCTGACTCTGCAAATTTAGGCATCTTAAAATGTTTTTATTAATGCCAAATAAAATATCCAGCACAAATTGTATATGATAGACATAAATTAATAATTTATAAATTTTATTTCAAACACGTTTTTAGTTAGCAGGACTGCAGCTTATCACCGCTCCCGCCCGTGCCGCATATGTGGACTCCCGCTCCCACCCGCGCACGCATATGTGCACTTCCGGTCCCGCCCGCGCCTGCAATGAGCTTTCAAAATTTGTCCTGCGCCGCACTGCTTTGCGGCGGGTCCCGCGAGTCCCGCGGGACACCCATGGGAGTGCAGGGCTCTAGCTCAACTATCTTAGGTCTTTTTTGTCCTCTTCCGTTTTATGATGCGCCAAATGTTTTCTATGGGTGAAAGATCTGGACTGTAGGCTGGCCAGTTCAGTACCCGGACCCTTCTTCTACGCAGCCATGATGCTGTAATTGATGCAGTATGTGATTTGGCATTGTCATGTTGGAAAATGCAAGGTCTTCCCTGAAAGAGACGTCGTCTGGATGGGAGCATATGTTGCTCTAGAACCTGGATATATATACCTTTCAGCATTGATGGTGTCTTTCCAGATGTGTAAGCTGCCCATGCCATACGCACTAATGCAACCCCATACCATCAGAGATGCAGGCTTCTGAACTGAGTGCTGATAACAACTTGGGTCATCCTTCGCCTCTTTAGTCCGAATGACACAGCGTCCCTGATTTCCATAAAGAACTTTAAATTTTGATTCGTCTGACCACAGAACAGTTTTCCACTTTTCCACAGTCCATTTTAAATGAGCCTTGGCCCAGAGAAGACGTTTGCGCTTCTGGATTATGTTTAGATACGGCTTCTTCTTTGAACTATAGAGTTTTACCTGGCAACGGCGGATGGCACTGTGAATTGTGTTCACAGATAATGCTCTCTGGGAATATTCCTGAGCCCATTTTGTGATTTCCAATACAGAAGCATGCCTGTATGTGATGCAGTGCCGTCTAAGGGCCTAAAGATCACGGGCACCCAGTATGGTTTTCCGGCCTTGACCCTTATGCACAGAGATTCTTCCAGATTCTCTGAATCTTTTGATGATATTATGCACTGTAGATGATGATATGTTCAAACTCTTTGCAATTTTACACTGTCGAACTCCTTTCTGACATTGCTCCACTATTTGTCGGTGCAGAATTAGGAGGATTGGTGATCCTCTTCCCATCTTTATTTCTGAGAGCCGCTGCTACTCCAAGATGCTCTTTTTATACCCAGTCATGTTAATGACCTATTGCCAATTGACCTAATGAGTTGCAATTTGGTCCTCTAGCTGTTCCTTTTTTGTATCTTTAACTTTTCCAGCCTCTTATTGCCCCGTCCCAACTTTTTTGAGATGTGTTGCTGTCATGAAATTTCAAATGAGCCAATATTTGCCATGAAATTTCAAAATGTCTCACTTTCGACATTTGATATGTTGTCTATGTTCTATTGTGAATACAATATCAGTTTTTGAGATTTGTAAATTATTGCATTCTGTTTTTATTTGCAATTTGTACTTTGTCCCAACTTTTTTGGAATCGGGGTTGTAGTTACTATAATCAAATTAAATTTCATGCAAGTCTTAGGAAAACCAGATTCATACAAAAGTCAATGGGTTATAGATTTTGTTCTGTGCCCGTTTAAGGCACTAATGACTCCAGAAATGCATCCAGAGGAGCTTTCTAGCTTGTCTGAATAGAAAACAAAATGGCAATGGCATGCACATGTCACATGTTTTATTCTCGGTGGTATTTCAAGGATTTTGCAAACTTAACAATGAGGCAACAATTGGCAACTAACCAAAATAAAGGTAATACAGAGCTTAGAATAGTCCTAGAATTTGAGATGGGAAAACGTAAGGTTGCATCAGCCTATTAAATTTTTTGTTTTTGGGTAAATCCATTACCTAATGAAGACTTGGTAATTTAACTTTGATAATACAGGCGAGTGTAAAAAAAAAGGTATCATTCATCAATGTTTAATGTTATCAGACCTTATTTTTCACATATTCCTAGTTTAATGTACAAAAATGTTTCATCAGTGAAAAAACTACATAAAATGATGCAGTTTCTTCAGCTCCCATACATGTATTCAAAATTCTTACGTGCAGCTATCATGGGCAAGAAAAAGAGAGCTGCCTACATAAGAGAATATCAGAAAAGAAAAGCAGAATTCTTACATGCTTGTCAAAACACAGCCAATAGTCTTGGAGACAAAGATGATTCCTCAACATCAGATCATACTGAGAACTCCACCCCTGATGCTGATGTTAATGACAACGTGGAAACTAACTCTGTAATTCATGATGCTAATTATGATGGTCAGCAGGTAGAAAGTACTGATGAAGAAGATAATGAATCAGTATGGGTGGACCATGGTAATGATGGTTGCAAGATCAACTGGTTGGGTGCCTTGAAGGATCCAGACAATCAGATCATTTTGAAAGATGACATGTCAGTGGTCAGTAGATGAGAATATCCTGACACGCAGTCTGAGTGGACTGCTATCAATCTTGAGCAAGTCTCTTCCCTTCCTCCCTAAAGACTCTCGTGCTTTGAAACATACAATGAGATGAGTGGATGTGGTGGATGAGAGATAGATAGATAGATAGATAGATAGATAGATAGATAGATAGATAGATAGATAGATAGATAGATAGATAACTATTAATCCCAGAGGGAAATTCAAGGTATCCAGTAACATTTCCGCATTGCGCAAGATCAATACAAAAACTAAATAGCATTATATGTATAAAAAACTAAAATACAAAAATAAATAAAACATTGCCAATAAGAGCAAGTAATAGAATATACAGCTCTCAGTGTGGGAGGTAGTGAGGTAGTGCAGTTGGCAGTAACCAGTCACAGTGCAAATAAGAGTGTAATGAGCAGTGCAAATACTTTGTGGACAGTTACATACATGTGCAGTGTGTTTAGTGGTATATGGTAGATAAAAAGCAGTATACTACATGATAGGCCTATGTATATATAGGTATATATAGGTACATGATATAAAGTATATATCAGTACATATAGTATATGTAAGTGTGATATTATACAATATATAATTGTGGCAGCGGGGGTGTGGTCAAGCACCGGTCTGTGACGGGAGGGCGGAGTCAGGGAAGGTAAGTGGCAGAATCACTACACCTGATGGCAATTAACCTGTGTTTGTGTGTCTTCCCAGTGACCGCACCCTATTTAAGGAGGGAGAGCGAGAGCAGAGGAGCTCATCCCTGGATGAGATGCTGGTGTGCGTGTCTCGGAGTATTTGAAATATATATTGTTGTACTGAAAAGTGTGGCAATAAAGCCTCTGTTTACACTTGATCTCTGTCCTGCCGTCCTCTGTGCTCCACCCACACGTATTGAGCCTTACAGTGGTGCTGAAACCCGGGATCCAGAGTGGAGCACCAACCGATCAGCCCCATGAAGTCCTCCCCGTTCGCCGACCTGGTCCACGCCCTCGCCACGGCCCAGCAAAGCCAGCACCAGGCACTCGTCACCCTCCGGAAGGAACAAGAGCGGCGCTTCGAAGCCCTGGTGCTGGCCCAGCAGGAAGACCGCGAGGCGTTCCGGCACCTCCTTGTGTCGGCGGGGTCCACCAGCACTCCGGCTGCGGGCCCGTCTCCCCTCACCGTCACCAAGATGGGCCCGCAGGACGACCCCGAGGCATTCATCACGCTATTCGAACAGGTCGCCGAAGCCTCGGGGTGGCCGATGGAGCAGCGCGCGGCGCGCCTCCTCCCCCTCCTAACGGGAGAGGCACAGCTGGCCGGGCTACAGCTCCCTGCTGACCACCGGCTGGCCTACGTGGACCTCTGCTGTCCTCCAGCGCGTGGGGCGCACTCCAGAGCAACAGCGCCAGCGCTTCCGCGCTCTGCACTTGGAGGAAGTCGGCCGGCCGTTCGCGTTCGGCCAGCAGCTCCGGGACGCCTGCTGATGGTGGCTGAGGGCTGATGACCGCGATGCCAAGGGGATCATCGACCAGGTGATGCTGGAACAGTTCATCGCTAGCTTGCCCGCAGGAACCGCGGAGTGGGTCCAGTTCCACCGCCTGGCATCGCTGGATCAGGCAGTCGAGCTGGCGGAGGATCATTTGGCAGCTGTTCCGGTGGCAGGACAGCAGACGGCATCTGCTCTTCTCTCTCTCTCTCCCTCCTTCTGTGTCCCGTCCTCGCCCCATTCCCCCACCGCGGAGACGGGGGCCGGCACCACCCTAGCCGGCCTGCCGCACCCGCGGTGCCCTCCCGTTTCTCCCTTCTGTGTCTGTCCCTCCCCCCCCCCTCAGGTGAGTGAGCCCCAGAACACCGGTGCAGAGGGAAAGCCCGGGCCGGTTTGCTGGTGCTGCGGGGAGCTGGGCCACGTTCAACAACAGTGCACGGCAATGGAAGTGGGCACAGTGGTTTGGATCCCCGACGTGCCAGAGGCCGCCCTCAATTGGGCCGGAGCGTATCGCAAACCGGTGAGTATCCAAGGGGCTACATATCAGGCGTTGGTGGATTTGGGTTGTAATCAGACCTCAATTCACCGAAGCCTGGTGCAAAACGAGGCATTAGGGGGAGCACAGGGGGTGAAGGTGTTGTGTGTGCATGGAGATGTTCACAGCTACCCTTTGGTGTCAGTCCACATTTTTTTCAGAGGGGAAAAATTTATAGTGAAGGCGGCGGTTAATCCTCGCCTTACCCACTCCTTGATTTTGGGGACTGATTGGCCGGGATTTTGGGGGTTAATGACACGCTTAGTAAAGAGTGGGTCCTGCCATTTGACAGGGGGAGGTCCCGGTGTCGCTTTGGCAGGAGCAGCTGTCACAGAGCCGTCTACATCATCTCCGCGTCAGAGTGAGGAGCCGCCAGCTTCACCTCTCTCTATTGGGGAATCCCTCATGGATTTCCCATTAGAACAATCACAAGACGGGACTCTGCGACATGCGTTTGACCAAGTGAGAGTAATCAATGGTCAAATGCTCCAGCTGAACGACACCCCGTCCTTCCCCTACTTCGCAATTATGAAGGATAGGTTATACCAAGTGACGCAGGACACTCAAACTAAAGAGCGAGTCAAGCAGCTTTTGATTCCGAAGAGCCACCGGGAATTGGTATTCCAGGCAGCTCACTTTAATCCCATGGCTGGACACTTAGGGCAGGATAAGACACTAGCCCGAATAATGGCCCGATTCTATTGGCCGTGGATTCGCGGCGATGTTTGTAGGTGGTGTACGGCATGCCGCGAATGCCAGTTAGTGAATCCAGCGGCCATTCCAAAAGCACCTTTGCGCCCTCTTCCATTGATCGAGACCCCGTTTGAGAGAATTGGGATGGATCTCGTCAGGCCATTAGATCGGTCAGCACGAGGGTACCACTTTATATTAGTTCTGGTGGACTATGCAATGCGATACCCGGAAGCAGTGCCTCTGCACAATATCTCAGCACGCAGTATTGCAGAGGCACTCTTCCGCGTTATCTCCCGAGTCAGAATCCCGAAAGAGATTCTGACTGATCAAGGCACTACATTCATGTCAGGGACACTGCGCGAATTGTATGGGTTATTGGGGATTAAGCCGATCTGCACCAGTGTGTATCACCCACAAATGGATGGTTTAGTGGAACGGTTCAATCGCACCCTCAAAAATATCATTAAAAAATTCGTAAGTGAGGACGCACGTGATTGGGATAAGTGGCTCGAGCCCTTGTTGTTCTCAGTGCGAGAGGTTCCCCAAGCCTCCACGGGGTTCTCCCCGTTCGAATTATTATATGGGCGTAAGCCGCGCGGCGTCCTAGATGTGCTGCAGGAAAATTGGGAGGAGGGACCTTCACAAAGCAAGAATAAAATTCAGTACGTTATGGACCTGTGCGCAAAACTCCACACGCTCACCCACCTAACTCAGGAGAATTTGCGGCAGGCCCAGGAATGGCAAGCCCGCCTGTACAACAAGGGTACGCGCCTTAGGGAGTTCACCCAGGGAGATAAAGTACTCATACTGTTGCCCACTTCGAGCTCCAAATTGATCGCCAAGTGGCAAGGGCCCTTTGAGGTCACACGGCGAGTCGGGGACTTCAACTATGAGGTGAGGCGAATGGACAGGGGTGGGGCACTACAAATTTACCACCTCAACCTGCTTAAACTCTGGAATGAGGAGGTCCCCGTGGCGTTGGTGTCGGTGGTTCCGGAGAAGGGGGAGCTGGGACCGGAGGTTCAAAAAAAGGTATTGGCATCACGCACCTCTCCGGTCCCCTGTGGAGACCACCTCTCCCCAACCCAACTCACGGAGGTCGCCCAGTTGCAGACCGAGTTTTCGGATGTGTTCTCGCCCCTGCCTGGTCGCACCAACCTCATAGAGCACCACATAGAGACTCCCCCAGGGGTAGTAGTGCGTAGCCGCCCTTACAGGTTACCCGAACACAAAAAAAGGTGGTTCGGGAAGAACTTGAGACCATGCTCGAAATGGGCATCGTCGAGGAGTCCCACAGTGACTGGAGCAGCCCGGTGGTCTTGGTACCCAAGGCCGACGGGTCGGTCCGGTTCTGTGTGGACTACAGAAAAGTCAATGCAGTGTCTAAATTCGATGCGTACCTGATGCCTCATATTGATGAGTTGCTCGATCGACTCAGCACTGCTCGCTTTTATTCGACGCTGGATTTGACGAAGGGATATTGGCAGATCCCCTTGACTCCACTATCCCGAGAGAAAACGGCCTTTTCCACACCGTTTGGTTTACACCAATTTGTCACCCTTCCGTTTGGGCTGTTTGGGGCACCCGCTACGTTTCAGCGGCTGATGGACAGAGTCCTCCGCCCTCACGCCACTTATGCGGCCGCCTATCTGGATGATATTATCATCTATAGTAATGACTGGCAGAGGCACCTCGAACATCTGAGGGCCGTCCTTAGGTCACTGAGACGAGCGGGGCTCACAGCCAACCCAAAGAAGTGTGCGATTGGGCGGGTGGAAGTACGGTATCTGGGCTTCCACTTGGGCAACGGGCAGGTGCATCCCCAAATTAATAAGACGGCAGCGATTGCGGCCTGCCCGAGGCCCAAGACCAAAAAGGGGGTGAGACAGTTCCTGGGGCTGGCTGGCTATTACCGTAGGTTTATACCTAATTATTCGGACGTCACCAGCCCGCTGACTGACCTCACTAAAAAAGGGGCACCAGATCCGGTCCAGTGGACAGAGCAATGCCAGCGGGCTTTTTCTGAAGTGAAGGCTGCACTGTGTGGGGGGCCACTTTTACACTCCCCTGACTTTTCTCTCCCCTTTGTGTTACAGACCGATGCATCGGACAGAGGGCTGGGGGCAGTTTTGTCCCAGGAGATGGAGGGGGAGGACCGCCCCGTCCTGTACATTAGCAGGAAGCTGTCAGTGCATGAGGGGCGCTACAGCACGATCGAGAAAGAATGTCTGGCGATCAAGTGGGTGGTCCTCGCCCTCTGTTACTACCTGCTGGGGCGCCCTTTCACCCTCTGTTCGGACCATGCGCCCCTCCAGTGGCTCCACCGCATGAAAGATGCCAACGTGCGGATCACCCGTTGGTATCTGGCACTCCAACCCTGCAGTTTCAAAGTGGTCCACAGGCTGGGGGCGCAGATGGTCGTGGCGGACTTCCTCTCCCGTCAAGGGGGGGGGGAAGTCGGCTGCAGGCCGGACAGCCACCCGGCCTGAGTCGGGTAGTGGGGGTATATGGCAGTGGGGGCGTGGTCAAGCACCAGTCTGTGACAGGAGGGCGGAGTCAGGGAAGGTAAGTGGCAGAATCACTACACCTGACGGCAATTAACCTGTGTTTGTGTGTCTTCCCAGTGGCCGCGCCCTATTTAAGGAGGGAGAGCGAGAGCAGAGGAGCTCATCCCTGGACGAGACGCTGGTGTGCGTGTCTCGGAGTATTTGAAATATATATTGTTGTCCTCAAAAGTGTGGCAATAAAGCCTCTGTTTACACTTGATCTCTGTCCTGCCGTCCTCTGTGCTCCACCCACACATATTGAGCCTTACAATAATATTAAGTGGGGCGGGACGGGGGTGTAGTGGTTAGCGCTGTCGCCTCACAGCAAGAAGGTCTGGGTTCGAGCCCCGTGGCCGGTGAGGGCCTTTCTGTGTGGAGTTTGCATGTTCTCCCCATGTCCGCGTGGGTTTCCTCTGGGTGCTCCGGTTTCCCCCACAGTCCAAAGACATGCAGGTTAGGTTAACTGGTGACTCTAAATTGACCATAGGTGTGAATGTGAGTGTGAATGGTTGTCTGTGTCTATGTGTCAGCCCTGTGATGACCTGGCGACTTGTCCAGGGTGTA
Organism: Neoarius graeffei; assembly: GCF_027579695.1. Taxonomy (NCBI): domain Eukaryota; kingdom Metazoa; phylum Chordata; class Actinopteri; order Siluriformes; family Ariidae; genus Neoarius; species Neoarius graeffei. Next base: position 20,531,322 of record NC_083571.1, read on the forward strand.
CCCCGCCTTTTGCCCGTAGTCAGCTGGGATAGGCTCCAGCTTGCCTGCGACCCTGTAGAAGGATAAAGCGGCTAGAGATAATGAGATGAGATGAGATGAGATAATAAGGTAAAGTACAACATACCAGCTTATCTACAAATATCTGTACGTATATACCCATCTATGCATATAATGCTATGTAAGCAGCAGAAAAGTTCAATGGACATGAAAAGAGCAGTGTAACTAGTCCTGAGTACAGCAGAGTCACAGAGTCTTATTTTTGCTGAGCTGGGAGGAGTTGAACAGTCTAATGGCCTGAGGGACAAAAGACTTCCTGAATCTGTCTGTGGTCTTGCAGCAGGACACGGTGCAGGCACCGTACCACACGGTGATGCAGCTGGTCAGGATGTTCTCGATGGTGCCTCTGTAGAATGTATGCATGATGGGGGCCGGGGCTCTTGCTCTCCTCAGTTTGCGGAGGAAGTACAGATGCTGTTGGGCTTTTTTGGCCAGTGATGCAGTGTGGTTGCTCCAGGACAGGTCTTCAGAGATGTGCACACCCAGAAACTTGGTGCTGCTCACCCTCTCCACTGCAGCACCGTCGATAGATAGTGGAGCATGCTGGGTGTGCTCTCTCCTGAAGTCCACAACAATCTCCTTCATCTTCTCCATGTTCAGATGGAGATTGTTGTCCTTGCACCACATGGCCAAGTGGCTCACCTCACTCCTGTAGATTGTCTCATCGCCATTGTTGATGAGACCCACCACAGTCGTGTCATCCGCAAACTTAATGAAGAGATTTGAGCTGGATGTCGGTGTACAGTCATGGGTCAGCAGAGTGAAGAGGAGGGGGCTTAGCACACATCCTTGGGGGGCCCCCGTGTTCAGTGTGATGGTGCTGGAGGAGTTGCTGCCGACCCGTACAGTCTGTGATCTCCCCATCAGGAAGTCCAGCAGCCAGTTGCACAGGGAGGTGCTGAGTCCCAGCTGGTCCAGTTTGTGAATGAGCTGCTGAGGAATGATTGTGTTGAAAGCTGAGATAAAGTCTATGAACAGCATTCTGACATACGAGTCTTTTGTCTCAAGGTGGGTGAGGCTGGGTGGAGGGCAGTGGAGATGGCGTCATCGGTCGAACGGTTGGACTGGTATGCAAACTGGAAAGGATCCAGGGCGGGGGGGAGGGCAGACTTGATATGCCTCATGACTAGTCGCTCGAAGCACTTCATGAGGATGGGAGTGAGTGTGACAGGGCAGTAGTCATTGAAGCAGGAGGGAGACGGTTTCTTCGGGACCGGGATGGTGGTGGTGGTTTTGAGGCATGTGGGGACAACAGCCTGGCTCAACAAGATGTTGAAGATGTCTGTAAAGACATCTGTGAGCTACTCGGCACAGTCTCTCAGGACACGACCAGGAATGTTATCAGGACCCGGGGCTTTTCGCGCATTTGTCGTCCTGAGAGCTTTCCTCACACTGTCTGGGGACAGCGTCAACACCTGGTCACCGGGAGGTGGTGGGGTCTTCTGTGTCTTGGTGTTGTTGTCTGCCTCAAAGTGAGCGAAGAAGTCGTTCAACTGATTCAGCAGAGACGTGGAGTTGTCACAGGTCTATGGCGAGGGCTTGTAGTCTGTGATGGTCTGAATCCCCTGCCACAGGTTCCTGGTGTCTCTGCTGTCATTGAAATGGTCAGCAATGTGCCTGGAATACTGTCTCTTGGCCACCCTGATGCCTCATGACAGATTGGCCCTAGCTGTCCTCAGGCCCACCTCATCCCCAGCTCTGAAGGCGGTGTTCCGAGCCCACAGAGGCCTGTCAGCCATGGCTTCTGATTGGCCCGAATGGAGACGGTTTTGGTGACCATAACGTCGTCCATGCACTTCCTCATGTAGGCAGTGACGGTCTCCGTGTACTCCTGGAGATCTGTGGTGTTGTTGTAGGTGGCCGCCTGTCTGAACATGCTCCAGTCAGTGGTGGAAAAACAGTCCTGGAGTGCCTCTGAGGACCCCTCTGGCCACACATGTATCTGCTTTTTAGCTGGTTTGGTGACTTTAACCAGCGGCCTGTATGCTGGCATTAGCATAACAGTGGAGTGATCTGAGGCCCCAAGGTGGGGTAGGGGTAGGGCTTTGTAGGCATCTTTATGCATGGTGTAAACATTGTCCAGAGTATTGTTTCCACATGTGGGAAAGTTGATATGTCCATAGAGTTTTGGAAACACACTTTGGGGTTTGCATGATTGAAATCCCCAGCCAGGATGAGGAAAACATCTGGGTGGGCTGTCTGCTGCTCACTGATGTGCTGATAGAGTTCATTCAGTGCTTCACTCCTGTTGTTATTGGAGCCGGGAGGGATGTATATTGCTACCAGCAATATGGCTGTAAATTCCCTCAGCAGATAGAATGGCCGGCACTTAATAATCATAAACTCCACCAGTGGTGACCAGTGTTTGCAGACCACAACAGCGTCACAGCACCAGGCATCACTGATGTAAACACAGAGTCCTCCGCCGCGAGTCTTCCCCCCTCGGCTAGTCTTCCCCCCCTCGGCTAGTCTTAAACCTCTCCCTCACACTCCTTCAGTGCAAAGTATCGATCTGTTTTTTCCAGCTCATACAAAGCCTTTATTCTCTCTGCCTGCCTGTTATTTTGACTCTTGTTATCTCCTTTCGACTATGCTTCTTGTCTTTTCTACTTTGTCCTGTTCACCGATCAACCAACCCTAGCCTGCCTTCAGACCATGACCTTGCTTCACAATTTGGCTTTGTTCTTTTTTTGCGCCCCGTTCTCCCCTGCGAATGCATTATGTATACAAAGGCTTTGTATACATAAAAAACTGTAAATACAAAAACAATGAAGCAGTGTGTAATTTACATCGATATACTGTAAAACTCCTAACCAAATACCACTGTTAATTTAACAGTAATAATATGTTGAATTGATCATATTTTTTTGTAGAATTTACAAATTGTTGTAGTTTAAACACAGACAAACTGTAATACTAAAACAGAATGTGATAGTTAAAATTACATCATTGCCCTGTTAAAAAAAAAAAAAAAATGTCAGTAGAGGCTCTCCGGCACATTTCGTAAAACTCTAAATCAAATAAAATATCTGTCTAGTAGACCATTACTTGTAACCATCATTTTGGAGCCACAAAAACCAATAATCGAGAACACTCGCAATTCATTCCTAGATGCTTTCAGCGAAACTTTAGGTCTTAACACGGGGTGGTTTGCTGGCCATTATGAGACTTGAATGGAAACGTCGCAGCTGAATCCAGTCAAACCTTGGCCATCTGGAAGAGAAATTACTACAGAGAAATTTTAAATGGGCTACTTATTAGCTGCTCTGCACATATTGGAATTTCTCATGGATTTGCAAACCAACGATAATCTCAAGGTAAGTAGGCCTAAACAATGCTATTTTTTGTTGATTCCTGCTATGTAGGGTAATTTATTTTACAAAGACTAGTGTGTAGGCCTACTTGTTATTTGGATGCAGACGAATATAGGCCATAAGGTCAACCCCATTTTCGTTTCATCTCGCTTCAACCTCTGCGAACTAGGCGATCTTTAGTTGATAAATAAGAACAGGTTATGTTAAGTCTACAACAAAAAGTTCGTGCCCATTCTTTATACTGAGGCATTCTATTTTCTTCACTATTTTCTTCAGGGTGCAATAAAGTTAATCTTGTGAGTGTAACTCTGCGCTGCCATCATCAGCTGTTTTCGCGGGTGAGAAGCGCTGCATATCAGCTCTGATCTCTACACAGTACACTTCAGCATTATCAGCATAGACATGTAAACAGATTTTCTGTAGATCAGTGTGTCGTGCGTGGCGCTGTGACATCACATGCAACACCATGCCATTGCGTGTGATGTCTTGCGACTTTTCAGAGCGCCTCTAGCGACTTCTTGGGATTTTTTTTTGCAATGTCTCACTCTAGCTAGGCACAGTGAGTGAGCTTCTCAGAGACCAACGTTCCTATTGGTTACCCAACCTAAACACTCTCGTCAAAGTTAGAAGGTAATTTAATCAAAACAATCTGCCTCCCTTTTTGTAAATTCAGAGTTAAAGGTGTTAGTTTAAGAACGGTCATCTAAACCCTACGTTTTTGTATTTAATGTCAACTTCATGTCACTATCCGACTCCCCGCCATTTGAGGTAAAACGTTATCTACCACTCTGTTGGGTTAGCCAAGCTAGCTAATCAAGTGTACCAGCAGCGTTGAGTTAATATTACTGAAACATACTCAACTGTCAGGTTAAGTTAAAGGCAATTTATTTTCAAGAAACTGTGTATTTTCATGTATTAAATTCGTTTATAAGCGATAACTGCTAACTTTATGTTGCTGCATTTGCAAGCAGCTAATAGCGGAGAGCTTAGCAGCTAAGCTCTCCGCGCCTTGTTTCATTGCCATTTTTGTGGGAGCTGTGCAAATTGAATATCACTGAATCATACTCAATCGTCCGGTTAAGTCAAAAGCAAATTTTGTGAAACGAAACAGCGTGTCTTCATTTTATTTTACACTAGTTGATAGGCAGACAACTGTGAACTTAATGTTGCTGCATTTGCTGTTGGCTGTTGGCAGCTAATAGCTATTTTGCCTGTTTCAATCTCCCCATGCAGCTAATAGCTATTTTGCCTGTTTCAAGCTCCCCATGCCATGATTCATTGTCATTTTTGCGGGAGAACCTTGCAAACGTTGAGGGGTTATGTATTGCATTGTAGGATTCATAGAAACGAACCACGCTGTGTGTTCAGATGTGAGAGTACAGATTGCTGGCAGACATTTTGCACATATGCATCATTTAAGTGTCACTTCTATTGAAAGCACAATGTCCCAGCATCGTCTGTTAGTGCTAACACAGCCATTATATAAAATTTTGTGTGCGCCATGTCACTTTGCTCAGACCGATTTCAGACCGTGCAGGAACTTCTTATACACTTAAAAAAAACATTTAGTGGAGGGAAGATCTGTTAAGTGTCCAGTGGCAGGTTGTCAAAGAACATTTACTTTGAAGTCATCATTTACAGCACACTTGTCTAGGAAACATTCTCACTGTTCAGTGAATAACATAAATGATATTTACAGAGAAATCACACCGCAGTCCTCTGCCACGGCTTGTGAAGAGGCTTCCCAGACCGTAGATGGTGCAACAGAACTACCAGTAAGTACTGAACTAACACAGATTTTCTATGAAACCTTTCTTAGGAGTGTTTGCTTGTTCTATCTAAAACTGCAAGGACAGCTCCTACTTCCAGATTCAACGATACAGATAATTGTTGAAGAGATGCAAAATCTTCATGAATTAGGCCTTGATTACACTTTGAGCAAATTACACTCTCTCATGAAAGATGAGTTAAATCTAACTGATGATGTGATGGGAAAAGTCTCTGATTGTATTAAGGATTCTGATCTGTTCTCTTCATCTCATAAAGGCCCACTGAGAACAGCCTACGCAAGAGCTCAGACATTCAAATGCATGTTCAAATATGTAGAGCCCAAAGGAGTAAGATTAGGATATGATGATAATATGAGACAAAGAAATGGTTATTACATACCTGTGAAGCAAACATTGACTAACTTACTAGAATCACAATTTTGGAAAAAGTCTGTGTTGCAACAGACTAATGAAACAGATGCATGCGTTCTTAGTGACATTTGTGATGGACAGGCCTTCAAGTCCAATCCGTTCTTCATTGCAAACCCAGGAGGCCTGCAGCTTATTTTGTACCAAGATGCATTTGAAGTAGTCAATCCTCTCGGCTCAGCAAAAAAGGCACACAAAGTTCTCGCTGTTTATCTTTCTGTTGCAAATTTGCCAGTTCATGTGCGATCCAACACAGATCACATGTCCCTAGTCTTGTTGTGTGGAGAGAATGAACTAAAAAAGTTTGGATGTGCTAAAGTATTTGCTGACATGATATCAGATTTGAAAGATTTTGCAGAAAATGGAGTCATTGTAGGAGGGGAAACAGTCCATGGGGCTTTGTACTGTATAGCTGGGGATAATTTAGGGTCACATGGCATTGGAGGGTTTAACGAAAACTTCACATCTTGTTATTTTTGCAGGTACTGTGAGGTCACCAGAGATGAATTTAAGAAAGAACCCAATCTTTGCGGCCGGCAACGAACTGCTGATACCTATGACGCTGCTGTCGCCTCTCTGTCTGAGGAGAGCAGAGAAGTCAAAGGAATAAAACTGAGGTCAGTTTTCAATGATGTGCCAAACTTTCATGTATGCCAACCTGGT